>NC_047664.1:3747974-3987974 GCF_011762505.2 Arvicanthis niloticus
CCGCACCCCATGTCTGTGAGATGCTGGAATGTGTCCCCCCACCCCATGCCTGTGAGATGCTGGGATATGTCCCCCCACCCCATGCCTGTGAGATGCTGGGATGTGTCTCCCCACCCCATGCCTGTGAGATGCTGAGATATGTCCCCCCCCACCCCATGCCTGTGAGATGCTGGGATATGTCCCCCCACCCCATGCCTGTGAGATGCTGGGATATGTCCCCCCACCCCATGTCTGTGAGATGCTGGGATATGTCCCCCCACCCCATGCCTGTGAGATGCTGGGATGTGTCCCCCCACCCCATGCCTGTGAGATGCTGGGATATGTCCCCCCACCCCACTGTGATCCTTGCTCCCTCTTTTCTGTATCTTCAACTTATCTATACCTGTTTCTCTTGACATAAACTTTGTGAAGTCTGGCATAGACCAGTGATCCCAGCATTAGGAGGCTGAAGCAGGAAGCCCACAGGTTTGAGGCCAGTCTGGACTACATAGCAGACCTGTTTCAAAACAAATTGGACTTCTTTCATTTTTTTCAAGACTTAATGATTAGAGGTTATGATATCATTAATGTCTCTTCATACCCAGGACTTGAAACATCATGAATTATTCTGACTCGTCCTTAACACAATGTCTTCTCATAATCCCATTACCTCCTTGGAGCCTCAGCACTGGTTTGTGGGTCTCATACAGAGCACCCCAAAATCTGCATCGTGTGCACTACCTGCTTCACACCTGGCTTCCTCCTCACCCCTTACAACTTCCCCTACACTAACACTCACCATGTTCAGTTCTTAAGTCCAATGGACTCGTGCTGTACTTTACCTGACCAGACTGCTTGGCAGTCTGTCACTAGACTATTACTGTGACACTCCTAAAACTCTTGTCTGTTTCCCAGGACACCATCTTCCAAATTCTATTTGATCATCTATGAAATGTTTATAAAGCATGTAGAAGGATGTCAAGACCAATGTTACAGCTGAGGTTGGAGACTTCTTTCAGGTCCTTGTGAACAGGTAATTATCACTTGACAAACATAAGTACTGATTTGGCAGTAAAAACTGGGCATTGGGGGACCAGAAAGGAAAGAGAGGCATCAGTTACCTCCTTCCTGACAGTGTCTACTGTGCCAACTTTTCTCTCTGGTCCCATTCTTAATCCCTCCATTTTTCTTTCCCTCCCTCCCTCCCTCCCTCCCTCCCTCCCTCCTTCCCCCCTCCCTCCCTTCCTTTCTTTCTTCCTTCCTGTCTCTCTCTCAGTCTTTTTCTACCTCTCCCCTGGATTCTTATGTAACCCAGGCTGGCCTCAAACTCCCTCTGCTGCCAAGGATGAGCTAGGATTCCTGATCCTCCTACCTGGACTTCCCAAATGTTGAGATTATAGGTGTTGGGAACCATGCCTGCCCACCCCCTTCATCTCCATCTATACCTTCGCTTTATGCCAACCTCGGTCACCCCAAGATGTTAAGTGCTTTTATACAGACGACTATCCTCTATCCTACACACCACTAAGTTACCACTAAGTTCTGTTTGACTGCTTGTCATCCCCGCCCCCATGAGCTCATACAACAGTGATGTTCCCAGTTTTTTGTACAAACACTTGCTTAAGACCAAACTTTTCAACAACCTAACCTTTGGGATACACAGAGATCCTTTAATAAACTGTCACCTTACTCAGTGTGAAACTTAGCTCTTGGTACTCCATCAACCCAACATTATACCAGCCACTCAGGAATGAGCAATTCTCGGGTTAAAAGTGCCATTAGGTTAGACAATCCTGAGAACCGCTGGCCAGAGAGCCGTGCAGACCCAGCATCTACATAACAGGCACATGGGTGAGCACACACAGACACACACACACACACACACACACACACACACACACACACACACAGAATTTCTTTTAAAACTCAGAAAACCTTGCCAGGGGTTGTGGTAAACATCTGAAATCCCCGCACCGGTGAGGCCGAGGCAAGCAAGGCCAGTCTGGACTACCGAGCCAAACAAGTATCCCCGGATCCACCACACTCTTATGTATCGACCTTTCAATCACTTCTACACTAGAACTGCCATTATCACTCTTAAATCCAATTTCCATCTGCTCTTGGAGATTGGGTTGTCTCTTGTGAGACACCTCCCTCAATCCTTTCCACATACCTGCTCCTTTCCGTGTGTCCACGGGCACTCTTGTCTATGCACAGGTCAGTGCCTGGAGGTAGGGCATACTCCGACCCACAGCACACAGCAGAAGGTTTGATATATCCCAAGGCGCTCCATAAGGGTAGGAGACTGAACCAAATACAGGATTTCCCTGTCCTCAATATCCACAAACAGAACAGACACAACAAAGGCGCTCTAAATATTCTCCCGCTCTCGCAAAACCACAGTACAGAAAAGGGCCCAACACTCCAACCACGAAGAAAACCGTTATACCCTGGACTTTGCGCCAACCTCCTTCCAAGCCTTGGGTAGGAAGGCTAAGGACTAGAAGCGGGAAAAGGTGGAGAAAGTGGTCCCCTGGGACCACAAGTTCGCAGCTGGTCAAGACCAAAAGACGGAGGCTCCCAGCTCACCTGGGCTCCAGGCGGCACGCACTCGGTTGGGCAATGGCCTCCCAACTGCCCTCCCTGCGGCCCAGCGCTCATGGGGGAGGGGAGAGGCAAAAAAAAAAACGGTTATTCTCACCCAAAGAGCCGCCTGGGGCAGCCCCGGGGCCGAGCCTCTGTAGCAATGGCAGTACCTCTTAGGAAGGGACCTTATCCAATCACCCTTTCGGTTTGCACTAGATGAAGCAGTGCAGGGCCGTCGCTCCCGGTTCTCCACCGGTGGCCGCCAGCTCTCGCCCGGATGGCGGCTGTCAGCAGCCAGCGACTGGCGCCTTTATGGGACTCACACGCAAGCAGCTTGCTGATTGGCCGGAGTCTGCCACGTGACTGTGCCTGCGCCTCAAACCCGGCGGAGGTGTGAGTGTGTGAGTCAGGTCTGCGGCAGCGGAGGCTTTGAAGGTACGCGTTGCATGGGTGTATTCGCTCCCACCTCGGGAAGCTATGCGCCTGCAAGTACAATAGCTGTGAGAGGTTTACTGTTTGCTTGTTTGCTCGGTTTAAGTTTTGCAGTTATTATTCATTTACTTGGTTTTTTTTTTTTTTTTTTTTTAAATCTGGAGATGGTCTCAGGTAGCCTGCGGTGACCTTGGAGTGATCCTCAGATGGGCTTAAAGGCAGGCCTGTACACAACTCCAGGCCAAGGACTTTCCTGTGCTCTGTTTTCCAAACGAGGAGGGTGGTGTCATTATGTTTTGCAGAGTCAGCTCTCAGTTATCACTTTCTAACTGTATAGGTCCCAAGGACTGCCACTCTGGTCATAGGTGCGGCCATACCTTTAACCCATGAGCCTTGGTCCAAGAGGTTGCTTTTGAAGCCGCTTTCTCATCATGGTCTGACCCCGCGCTGTTACTTTGGGCGAGCTTGAGTTTAGTCTCGTGACATTTGTCTTTTTCTTCAGCCTTCCGCACAGCTCCTGTCTCTAGTCTCAAATCGATAATAGACACTGTTCTGTTCTTTGAGTTTTTTTGAGACAGGGTTTCTCTGTGTAGCCCTGGTTCTTCAGGGCTATGTTAACTCACACAAATCTGCCTGCCTCTGACTCCCGAGTGCTGGAACTAAAGGTGTGGATCACCACACCCAGGATACTCACTGGTTTTTTAAAAAAATCCTTAGCACAGCTGCACAAAGTGATTTAGGATTTTGAGTTTTAGTAACTACTTCCTGGTGTCTTGGGCTTGTGGGCACTTTAAATGTAACTAGCCTAAGGGTGTGTTTTGCACAGTAGGTTTTTTGTTTGTTTTTAATCCTATTGCAATGTTTCCATTTGTTGTTTTGAGATTGTGTCTCACTCGAGCCCTGGCTGACCTTAAACTGGCTGTGTAGATCAACTCAGAGAACTGCCTGCCTGCTGCCTGCTGCCTGCTGCCTGCTGCCTGCTGCCTGCTGCCTGCTGCCTGCTGCCTGCTGCCTGCTGCCTGCTGCCTGCTGCCTGCTGCCTGCTGCCTGCTGCCTGCTGCCTGCTGCCTGCTGCTTCCTGCTTGCTGGGATTAAAGGTGTGTACCTCAGGCCGAGTTAATAGCCCTGGATGGACCAAAGAGAAAGGAGAGAACAGCTGAGATGCCTTAACTTGCCAAGAAAAACGTCTGAGCATCATCAGCGGCTAGGCACTGTCTTCATCAGTGTGGAGGAAACACCTCAAGACTGTGCTCTCAAAGGAAGCAGGGCAGCCTTCCCGCTAGAAGCTACATATTGCCACACATTTAGCTGTCCCCTCGAAGGCTCTTCTCGCCAAAACACACACACAAAATAGCTTACTTCAGACATAGAATTAGAAAGTATTCATTTTTCTACTTTTCTTTTTTATTTATTTATTTTTAACGTATGCACTTTACATCCCTCTCACTGCCTCTCACTGTCACCCCTCCCACATTCTTTTCCCCATCCCTACCTCCCCTTCTCCTCTGAGTGGGTGGGATCCCTCCTGGGTATCCATCCCCTCCCCCACCTTGGCACTTCAAGTCTCTGTGAGGCTAGGTGCTTCCTCTCTCACCGAGGCCAGACAAGGCAGCAGCTAGAAGAACACTTCCCATGTAAAGGCAACAGCTTTTGGGATAGACCCTGTTCCCGTGGCTTAGGACAAACGGACGAACATGAAGACCAAGCTGCACATCTGCTATACATGAGCAGGGAAGTCTAGGTCCAGCCTGTGCATGTTCTTTGGTTGGTGGTTCAGATTCTGAGAGCCCCAAGGTCCAGGTTACTTGACTGTTGGTTTTCATGTGGAGTTCCTAGCCCCTTCTGGGCCTGCAATCCTTCCTCCTATTCTTCCATAAAAGTCCCCAAGCTCCATCCACTGTTTGGCTGTGGGTGTCTGTATCTGTCCGAGTCAGCTGCTGGGTGGAGCCTCTCAGAGGACAACATGTTCCTGTCTGCAAGCATAACAGAGTATCATTAATAGTGTCAGGGATTGGTGCTTGCCCATGGGATGGATCTCAAGTTGGGCCGGTTATTGCTTGGCTATTTCCTCAGTCTCTGCTCCATCTCCCATGCCTGCATTTTTTTGTAGACAGGATACATTTTGGGTCAAAAGTTTTGTGAGTGGGTTGGTCTCTCTATTGCACCACTGGGGTTCCTGCCTGGCTACAGGAGGTGGCCTCTTCAGGTTCCATATCCCCAGTGTAGTGAGTCACAGCTAAGGTCACCCCCATTGCTTCTTGGGTGCCTCCCTTATCCTAGGTCTTTGTCTCTTCCTGGAGATTTCCCCCCTCTTCACCCCTGTCAGTTGCAGATTTCCATTGATTTTCATGGCCATCTAGCCATCTCTCCTGTCCTTCCCCACACCTGATCTTGTATCCCCCATTCCCCAGCCCATCCCCCCTCCCAGTTCCCTCCTCCATCTGCCTTGTATGGCTATTTTATTCCCCCTTCTAAGTGAGAGTCAAGCTTCTTCACTTGGGCCTTCCTTGTTTAGCTTCTTTGGGTCTGTGGAGAGTAACATGGTACCTATATTTTATGGCTAATCTCTACTTATAAGTGAGTATATGCCGTGTATGTTCATTTGGGACTGAGTTACTTCACTCAGGGGGATATTCTCAAGTTCCGTCCATTTGCCTGCAAAATTTATGGTGTCTTTCTTTTTAATAGCTGAATAGTATTCCATTGTGTAGATAATTTTCTTTATCTGTTCTTCAGTTGAGAGACATCTTGGTTGTTTCCAGCTTCTGGCTATTATGAATAAAGCTGCTATGAACATAGTTGAGCAAGTGTTTTTGTGGGATGTTGGAGTGTCTTTTGGGTGTATGCCCAGGAGTGGTATAGCTGGGTCTTGAGGTAGAACTAGTCCCAGTTTTCTGCAAAACCACCAAATTGATTTCCAAAGTGGTTGTACAAGTTTGCACTCCCACCAGCAATGGAGGAGTGTTCCCCTTGCTCCACATCCTTGCCAGCATGTGCTATCTCTTGAGTTTTTGATTTTAGCCATTCTGATGGGTGTAAGATGGAACCTCACAGTTGTTTTGATTTGCATTTCCCTGATGACTAAGGACTTTGAACATTTCTTTAAGTGTTTCTCAGTCACTCAATATTTTTCTGTTGGGAACTCTCTATTTAGTTGTGTACCCCATTTTTAGAATTGGGTTGTTGGCGTCTAACTTCTTGAGTTCTTTATAAATTTTGAATATTAGCCCTCTTTTTCAGATGTAGGGTTGGTGAAGATCCTTTCCCAGTCTGTGGGCTGCTGATTTGTCCTATTGACAGTGTCTTTTGTCTTACAGAGGCTTTGCAGTTTCATGGGGTCCCATTTATCAACTGTTAATCTTAGAGGCTGAGCTACTGGTGTTCTGTTCAGGAACTTGTCTCCTGTAGCAGTGCATTCAAGGGTATGTCCCACATTCTCTTCTGTGAGTTTTAGTATATCTGGTTTTATGTTGAGGTCTTTGATCCACTTAGACTTGAGTTTTGTGAAGGGGGATACGTATGGATCTATTTCCATTCTTCTACAGGTAGACATCCAGTTAATCCAGCACCATTTGTTGAAGATGCTTTCATTTTTCCATTGTGTAGTTTTGGCTTCTTTATCAAAAAAGCAAGTGTCCATAGGTGTGTGTGTGTGTTTGTTTCTGGGTCTTCAATTTGATTCCATTGATCAATGTCTTTGTTTCTGTACCAATACTAAGCAGTTTTTATCACTATTGCTCTGTAGTCAGCTTGAGGTCAGAGATGGTGATTCCTCCCAAAGTTCTTTTATTTAGGATTGTTTTGGCTATCCTGTTTTTTTTTTTTTTTTGTTTTCCATATGAAGTTGAAAATTGCTCTTTCAGGGTCTATAAAAAATTGTGTTGGAGTTTTGATGGGGATTGCATTGAATCTGTAGATTGCTTTTGGTAAGATGGCCATGTTCACTATGTTGACCCTACTATACATGTGCATGGGAGATCTTTCCATCTTCTGAGATCTTCAATTTCTTTCTTCAGAGACTTGAAGTTCTTGTCATAAAGATCTTTCACTTGCTTGGTTAGAGTTACACCAAAATACTATATATTATTATATATTATTTGTGGCTACTGTAAAGGATGTTGTTTTCGTATTTTCTTTCTTGGCCCAGTTGTCATTTGTATAAAGAGGGGCTACCGATTTCTTTGAGTTAATTTTGTATCCAGCCACTTTGCTGAAGGTGTTTATCAGCTGTAGGAGTTTGGTGGTAAAAATTTTGGGGTCACTTATATATACTATCTATCATATCATCTGCAAATAACAATATTTTGACTTCTTCCTTTCCAATTTGTATCTCCTTGATCTCCTTTAGTTGTCTTATTGCTCTGGCTCGAATTTCAAGTACTGTATTGAATAGATAGGGAGAGAGTGGGCAGCCTTGTCCCTGACTTTAGAGGAAATACTTTAAGCTTCTCTCCATTTGGTTTGATGTTTGTTCTTGGCATGCTATATATTGCTTTATGTTTAGGTGTGTACCCTGTATCCTTGAGTTCCCTAATACCTTTAACATGAAGAGGTGATGGATTTTATCAAAGGCTTTTTCAGCATCTAATGAGATAATCATGTGATTTTTTTCTTTCAGTTTGTTTATATGATGATGGTGGATGATGATTATGATGATGGATTTTTGTATATTGAACCATCTCTGCATCCCTAAGATGAAACCTACTTGATCTTGGTGGATGATGTCTTTGATGTGTTCATGGATTCGACTTTAGAGTATTTTGTTGAGTATTTTTGCATCAATGTTTGTAAGAGAAACCAGTCTGAAGTTCTTTCTTTCCTGAGTCTTTCTGTGGTTTAGGTATCAGGTTGACCTTAGCCTTATAGAATGAGTTTGGCAGTGTTCCTTTTGTTTCTATTTTGTGGAATAGTTTGAGGAGTATTGGAATTAGCTACTTTTTGAAAGTCTGGTAGAATTACGCACTAAAACCATCTGGCACTGGGCTTTTTTCTTTTTGGTTGGGAGATTTTTAATAACTGCTTCTATTTCTTTAGGGGTTATGGGGATGTTTAAATAGTTTACCTGATCTTGATTTAACTTTAGTAAATGGTATCTGACTAGAAAATCATCTATTTCATTAAAATTTTCCATTTTTGTGGAGTTCAGGTTTTTGAAGTAAGCCTTAATGATTCCTTGAGTTTCCTCAGTGCCAGTTGTTATGTCTTCTTCTTCATTAACTGATTGTGTTTATTTGTTTACTGTCTTTCTGTCTCTTGGTTAATTTTGATTAAGGGTTTATCTTGTTGATTTTCTCAAAGAATCAGCTCTTGGTTTTGTTGCTTTTTTGTATTGTTTTTTTGTTTGTTTGTTTCCAACTGATTAATTTCAGCCATGATTTTGATTATTTCCTGCCCTCTACTCTTCTTTGGATTTATTTGTTTTCTCTTTAAAGTCATCTATCTTTTTTATTGTATTTTCCTGTATTTCTTTAAGGGATTTGTTCATTTCTTCTTTAAAGGCCTCTATCATCTTTATAAGATTGGATTTACAGTCACTTTCTGATGTTTCAGTTGTGTTAGGATATCCAAGGCTTGCTGTAGTGGGGCTGTGCTTTGGAGGTGTCATATTGCCTTGGGTCTTGTTGATTGTGTTCTTTCAGAGAGCCTTTAGTCATCTGGATCATTTTGGCTCCAGGATATTCTTGTAGTGGGCATTGGGAGGTCCTGGTGTGGCAGGCCTCCAATGGGTATCCTTGGGCTAGTTGTATGGTTCTGAACCTGCAGGTCTGTATGGTTCAGGATCTGCAGGTCTGATGAAGGTAGGCAGAGAGGTGGCAGGAGAATGAAGCCTCCCCCTGACCCTCTATAGCAGGCTGCTCAGAGCAGCTTGGCTTGGCCCAGAGGACTCAGAGAGCAGGGAACATGGGTGGGGGAAGAGAAACTTACCTGTATGGTTCAAGAGACTAATGGAGATAGAGGAATGGCGAGGGGGGGCGGGGATGGAGGTACCCCTGGGATAGCATATTGCTCAGGGCAGCTTTAGCATTCATTTTCAAAGTAAAACAAAAATCAAGAATTATTCCAAGCCTGGTGTGATGATACACACCTTTAATCCCAGTACTTGGAGGCAGGGGCAGGTAGATCCATGCATTCAAGACTAGCCTCCACTATAGAGTAAGCCCCAGGACAGCCTCACAACCTCAGATGTTGTGGAAAATTATAGAGAATCTCTCCTTGAAATTACTATAGCCAAATAACTATAACCCTCAAAGGGGCCCACCTCTTTGAGACAGAGAAATACCTGTTGTTTGCCTGGTGTGGTGCTACCTTTCTATAATCCCAGCCTGGACTATGAATTTTAAGGTCAGCCTGGGCTATAAAGTGAGGTCCTGTCTCATGGAGGCAGGGGAGGGAGGAAAGAGGGACGAGACAAGAGAGGGAGGAGACAGAGAGGGGGACTAAGATGCCAAGATGGAAAGTGGACCATGTGGATTCCCAGAAATTATGAACAAGCATCACCTCCAGAATAATATGGAAGAACAAACTTCAGTGACTCTCTTGCTCACTTCCTGTCTTTGACTGTTGTTTGTCGGAGACAGGCTCTGACTGTCTGGCTCCAGCTCAAGGTCTTCCGGTGTCCTCCTGCACACTGAGTATCACTTGGTGGGGGTCTTAATTCCCATCTCAAATGTAAGACTTAGTTCCCTCCCCTGCCCCCAGCATCCTTCAAACCTGGCTGTCAGGTTACTTAGCATTTTATTTTGTCAGAAAGTGATTCAGTTCTTAGATGACTCTTCTATTTAAACCCACCAGTAGGACCATCAAGATGGCTTAGTAGGTAAAGGTGCTTGCGGCCAAGCTGGAAGGCCTGAGTTCCGCTTCTGGAATCCACATGGTGGAAGGAAGAAACTAACTCCCAGTCTTCTTCTGATCGTCATGTGAACACACATGCACATTCACATGAAATAAATAAATAAAGGTTAAAATAAATCCCACCTCCAATGGTGTCCCATCTCACCTGGAGACTCCGGTGTTAAATCTGCATCCCTCAGCGCAGAGCTCCGAGGAGCTGGCTCCTGTCACCTCTCTGACTTTGTCACCCTCCCCTCACTGCTCAGCTGTACCTTTCTCTTTGCTGTTGTGCGGTCACATCACTACAATGCTATACACAACCACATGCTAGAATGCAGTCACTCTTCCCACACAATGTCCTCTGACATGGAGCACATACCTCTGGCCTTTGACTTGCTATATGGTCAAAGATGACTTTGAACTTCTGAACATTCTATCAGGAATTAATGCTCAGTTTTAAGCTCTGCTTGGGCTGATACTAACTGAACTGTCCCTAATTTTCTGTTTATCTGTTGTGTTTCCCTTCTGATGACAGCTCCACTAAAAACAGCTATTTGCTTGTCTCTGTGCTGTATCCAGGTGATACTTACTCTCATACTAAATGAGTATGTACTGGGGAAAAACAGGTTGGACTCCAATATGGTGCTAGGCAGGACATACATTTTGAGGGGAGCTGACAGAAGGCGGCTATCATCCTTGCAGCCATCTTGAGCCATATACCCTGACAAGAGTCTTGTTTACAATAGCCTACAACAGCTGAGCACACTCTGATAACATCTTGTTTTAGATACCCAGGATTTTCCCTTGGGTGTGTGAGATTAAAGGTGTATGACTTAAGGGCGTGACTTAGAGATCAGATTTAGAGACAAGGCCAAAGGGCATGACTTAAAGGTGGGACTTAAAGGTGTGGCTTAGAAGTGAGACATATAAAAGGCGAGAGGCAGACAGAAGAAATTATTATTAGGTATTAAGAACTTAGAATTAGACGGTAGGCACTTGAAACTCGAGACAGGTAACAATTATTAGACACTTGCACTAGGAAGAAGTAACTTGAAACTGGGAAAGAAACTAGCAACTTAGAACTAGGACTGGGAACTAGGGACTTGAAGAGAAGAAGAGAGACTGAAGAATAAACGGGATTGAATCACTCTGTCTGGTCTCCATTCTTCGAGTCTGTCCTCACTCTCTCTCTTGCTGAACCCCAACCCTCAGAGCAGCTCCTGACTGGAGCAGCTTGGGGCAGTGAGGGCTCTAACAGTTTAGCCTCCAAGGGGTTTTTGGCCGTGCGGCTTCCAACATTGATAGAGAGGTCCGAGACATTTTGGCCCCCAAACGTGGGGTAGTGCGGTTTTCAACAACATTTTAGTTCAAATAAATTACAGTCATATAATTATGTTCCAGCAGACCTTGGGGGCTGGACCCAAGAAGGCCACAGCATCTGCCCCAACACCAGGAGTAACTGGGACCCCTGGGACCCCTGGGATCTGGGGACGCAGGAACCCCTGCCCTGCCAGATGTCCTTCAATAGAGGAATGGATACAGAAAATGTGGTACATTCACACAATAGAGTACTACTCAGCTATTAAAAATAATGAATTTATGAAATTCTTAGGCAAATGGATGGAATTAGAAAATATCATCTGGAGTGAGGTAACCCAGTCACAAAAGAACACACATGGTATGCACTCACTGATAAGTGGATATTAGCCCAAAAGCTTGGAATACCCAAGATACAACTCACAGACCACATGAAGCTCAAAAAGAAGGAAGACCAAAGTGTGGATGCTTCCATCCTTCTTAGAGGGGGAACAAAATACTCACCAAAGAAATATGGAGACAAAGTGTGGAGCAGAGACTGAAGGAAAGGCCATCCAGAGACTGCCCCACCTGGGGATCCATCCCATATACAGTTACCAAACCCAGACACTATTATGGATGCCAAGAAGTACATGCTGACAGGAGCCTGATATAGCTGTCTCCTGAAAGGCTCTGGCAGAGCCTGACAAATGCAGAGGTAGATGCTCACAGCCAACCATTAAGCACAGGGTTCCCAATGGAGGAGTTAGAGAAAGGATTGAAGGAGCTGAAGAGGTTTGTAACCCCATAGGAAGAACAACAATATTAACCAGTCAGAATCCCCAGAGCTTCCAGGGACTAAATCACCAACCAAAGAGTACGCATAGAGGGACCCATGGCTCCAGCCGAATATGTAGCAGAGGATGGCCTTGTCCGGCATCAGTGGGAGGAGAGGCCCTTGGTCCTGTGAAGGCTTTATGCCCCAGTGTAGGGGAATGCCAGGGCAGGAAGGCAGGAGTGGGTAGGTGAGGGAATACCCTCATAGAAGCAGGGGGAGGGAGGTGGGGTAGGAGGATTCCCGAGGAGGGGAGGGAAACTGGGAAAGGGGATAACATCTGAAATGTAAACAAAGAAAATATCCAATAATGTAAATATATATTATTATGTTTCTTTTGCTCTTATTCCTCATGAATTAAAGATACAGAAGTCCAGTGTCCTGTTAATTAATGGCAATTGGATACATTGAGAGATTGGTTTGAAATTTCCAAAAATATTACCAAAGTTCAACTTCCTTTATTTCTTAGTACATGTTTTCATGTAACCACTAGGTGGCAGAACATGCCCACATTCCTTCCAGGAAGCCCTCCTTGCTCACCTTTTGGGACATTAATAGAACTTTCATAATTGAAGAATACATTGTAGCAAGACACGCACTTCAATAAACAATGTCTCAAGCTGTCCTACATGCAGGGAAGACAGTTACTTTTATTTTTAATCCACTCTAGGGCTAACAACAGCACTAGAAGCGGACTTCTGTCCCTGCTGCTGCCTTCCCCCACCCCTCCCCAGTATTTGACATGCGCTATGGACGTGCCCTGGTATTTTAGCTTTAAGATATGACTCATTGAGAAATGATTGTTTTTAAGTCAGTCTTGCATCCTATAGCCCAGGTTGGCCTGTAACTCGTGGTTCTCTTGCCTGAAGTCTTGGGGTGACAGGAATGAGCTACCATACCCCACATGTTTTCTAACCATTTAATCCAGGATGGATCTCTTTTTGACTATTCTCCAACTTCCAGATATGTTAAGGGGAAAAGCAGTTTCAGTTTCAAGGCTTCTGCATTGCATTCTACAAGTCCTGTGACCAAAGTGTTTTCAGCAATAGGCTTTTATTATGAAGTTCTAATGGGCAACCAAGATCAATGACAATAACCTGTATTGTATTGGTAGTCTCCTGCCACCCTTGGTCAACAACTCCAGGAGAAAGCATTCTATTTCTGACAGTGGACAGTTGTATTAAATAAATAGCCAGTATTTATTTAAGAAATAAATACTGTCAGTAGATTTGCTTGGGAGGGACAGGGTGCCTAGACACCTCGTGGCTTCATGTACTTGGAAGTTTCTTCATCTTTAGTAGGTGAGTGCTTTTGGGTGTATTTTCTGTGGAAAGATATAGAATGCAATTCACATTCATATTACTGGGAACTGTATGTGCATCAACTTACCTTAGAAGGATCTGAAAAGATTCTGAACTGGGCTAGCAGAAAAGTCCCTTACATGTAAACTCTCAAGTTCATCAAATATTGCTGCCAAGGTTGTCTAAGTTTATGACACACGGCCAACTGGGGGCTATTTATTTAATACAACTGTCCACTGTCAGAAATAGAATGCTTTCTCCTGGAGTTGTTGACCAAGGGTGGCAGGAGACTACCAATACAATACAGGTTATTGTCATTGATCTTGGTTGCCCATTAGAACTTCATAATAAAAGCCTATTGCTGAAAACACTTTGGTCACAGGACTTGGAGAATTAGTTTTCTCCCTGCTGGCTGCCTTAGTACTGAAGGGTGAGCTTATAATAAATGATCAGGATGGCAAGATATGCCTGTGGATACAGTAGTGGCATGCATGTTATGGGCATAACCAGCTGTTCTCTGGTTGGATTTAAGGTCCAACTGACAGGAGGAAAAACATGCCTCTCACTGTAAATCTGGTCAAAACACCATGGCTGAGTAGGCACAGCCCCAGGGGTGAACCTACTACTATTTTGCCAAATGGAACTAAGTCCATCAGAGTGCCTTCTAAATTCCCATCTCTCTGCCCATAGATCACTGCAGCTTTCAGGGCCCATCAGTGAAATTTCTTTGTGCATTGGCTGATGCTTGACCCAGAAATTTACAACTGTTGAATTTGCAGAGAAATGTCGGTGGAGTGTCCAGCCACAAATGGGGCATGTGTATCACACCCACTCTCAAAGGCTTCAGGGCCATGGTGGAAGGTGGGGCAGAAGGATGGGAAAAGCCAGGTGTCAGGAGGACCAGAGTGAACAGAGTCTTCTGGACAGACCTGACCACTGCACTTATGAACTTACAGGGGCACGGCTGCCTGCGAGAGACCTGTTAAGATCAAACTGGTCAACAATCTAGCAGAGAATGAGAGCCTCCAATCCACCTGAGGAGCGTCTGACATTGATTCTGCAGGAGGAAGAGTCATTTTTCTTTAAGCTTGTGGCCTCTTACAGGTTGAGTACCACAGAGCCCTACAGCAGAATGGTACCACACCTGTGAGTACAGCCAGCACAGGCAGGATGCTAAAAAAATGTGATGTTGGGAGGGGCTGGGGAAGTGGGGCTTGGGTCTGGGGGAAGTTAGGCAAATACAATAAAAGTACAATGTGTGCATGTGTGAAAGTCTTACGAGGATTAATTTTTAAAATTACATTTAAAAAAGAAATTTGATTCAATCAACTGCGCTGCTGTGCACAGGACTAGGGAAGAGGCCTGAGCTTCAGAGGCTGAAGTCTCGGGTGTGGTCTTAGCTGAGCAGCAGTCAAACCTCTCTGAGCCTTGAATACAAAGTGAGTATGTATGATAACACACTTCCAGGAGACAAACAAGATGGTGATTACAGCAGATGCAGAGAAATTAAAATTTCTGTTTGCAAGGTGATTGTTACTGTCTTGGGAGTGGGGGAAGGCCTGTCATCCCTGCTACCTATCCACATTGAGAGGCTTTGCTTGTATCCCTGTACCTCAGTTTTCCGGCTGAGGAAAGCAAATGAAGCAACTGACATGCTCCTTATTAGGGGGTTGTTGTTTGCTTGTTTGACGTTTTTGTTTGTTTTTATTTGTTTGTTTGGTGCTGTAGGTCACACCCAGGGCCTGGCACACAGTGTACCACTCCAGTCCCGACTGAGTAAACACCAAATACGGTTTCCGTTTCCTTACCTAGCAACTAAATCTTTTTTTTTTTTTTTTTCCTTTCTTCCTTTTGGCCTTAAACTCACTATATAGCTGAGCATCTTCTTGAACTTCTGATTCAGCTATGCTAAGTTTACAGGTGTGCTGGATGGTTTCCTTCTCAATCTGACACAAGCTTGGGTCACCTGGGAACAGTTAACCTCAAATGAGAAGGTGCCTTCATCAGACTGGCCTGTAGGCAATTCTATAGGGTCTAATCCACTGGGGGGTGGTGTCACCCCTGGGCAGGCAGTCCTCGTTGTATTAAAAAGCAGGTGGAGCACGCCATGCAGAGCAAGAGAGCTAAGCAGTATTTCTCTACAGCAGTGGGTCTCAGCCTTCCTAACTCTGGGACCCTTTAGTATAGTCCCTCATGTTGTGGTGACCTCTAGCCACAAAATCATTTCATTGCTACTTCAGAACTGTAATTTTGCTACTGTTATGAACCATAATGTAAACATTTCATATGCAGGATATATCACACACTCCCACGCATGCTCACAGGTGTAAAACATCTCATACAGCCTGTTAGTTCCTGCCTCCAGATTCCTGCTTTGAGTTTGAGTTCCTGCCCTGACTTCCCTCAGTGAAGGTTCCTGTGAAGTGGTGTGTAAGTCAAGCAAATATTTCCCCTCCTACCTCCTATGTTGTTTTTGTTTATTATTTTTAATGCAGCAATTGAAAGCAAATTAAGACACCAGATACTGGCCCCCAAGGCAGGGATGGGGTGCTGGGGATTGAGCACAGAGCATCATGCTAGGGAAATACCCTATTACCTGAGCTGTTACCCTCAACCTCAGCTGAGTCCTACTCTTGCTTCTAAAATAGATTGAGGAAATTGACTGCTCATTAAGATCTTAACACATGAGTCCCAGCTTCTAAGGTAACCCCCATCCCCCGAAAAAGGAGCAATGACTATGCTAAAAGGGGCCGTGGCCATGAGCTGCCCAGTCCACTGCAAAAGTCCACTGACAAGTGTAGAAGCCAAGGGAACTAAGAAGTCCATTGCCACAAATGCAGTAGAGACCTAACACATCTCCCAGGTTCTGTGTGAAGCTGAGCCGCTCACAGTGGTCAGGAACTGATCTAGTGGAGACCAAGAAAGATCAAACACCCCACCCCAATTTAGACCAGCTGATGCTGCCCAACAGCTTTCCCCAAAGCCCATGTGAAGAGCCGGAGTCTTCAGGACATAAGATGAGTCATCTTCTGGGGAAAAATAAAATAGAAATTAGAGTCAGTAAATATCTTGACCCTTGAGAGCTGGAAGCCTGTTATCTCAGCATAGGTTGGTGGAGGCAGGAGGTTCAGGAGTTCAGCTACAGAAAGAGTTTGGGGTTGGCCTGGGATATCTGAGACCCTATCTCAAAACTTAAACAAGAAAAATCTCAGCACTTGAGGTTTAGAAGAACCTTAAATGGATATGGTCTAACCTCTTCAGTTTGCACATGAGGAAAATAAACTCAGAGGAGCGACCAATCCCTTCAGGATCCAAAGGTTAGCAATACCAGGATGGAGACTCCAAAGTGGCCAGTGGCAGCTTGCCAAGATGGTTCATGTCAGCTCTGCAGAGAGGTCTGAGTGTGGACAGGGACCCACTCTTGTGTCTTTTAGTCCAGTTAAAGCTAAGAGTTGCCCAGTACACAGATTTTGAGTGCAAGGCAGTTTAGAGAGACCAGAGATGTGGGAGAGAATATTAGTATCTTCAGAGAGGATAGAGCAGAACTGGATGCAGAAAAGCCACGGAGCTATGGCCAAAGGAGAAGGAATCAGTGGTCCAGGAGAAACACACACAAATCAAACACATGGAAAACTGACAAATGAGACAAGCCTGGGTCTAGAAGCACAGGACCTGAAGTGCCAGCCATGTTTATTCAACACATTATAAATATGGGGACCATCAACTCAATTTTCTTGTTAAGTGCTAGCGTGGCTATTACCCTCCCCTGCTCAGCTGGGGCACCAGAGGCTCAGCGCTGAACCAAGGGAGTTTGCTTCCCATCATCATGGGAGTTTAACCCGGTATGGAGGTAAATCAACTGTAAATTGAGGCATGCTGTGGAGGTCACAGTCAGAAAGTCAGGCGTGGGGAGGATCAGAGAACACCTTTCCGAGCAGGGCAGCTAGGGCCAGCCTCTTGGAGCAATCAGTCGACAGGCAGTCCATGGGGCTGGAACATGGTCAACACCAGTGCTGGGGAAAAGTTGAGCGGTAAGCTGAGGTAGGGTAAGTCTAGAACCCAGTCCAAGTGCCCCATGAGACTGAAAGTATTTAAGCCGGGTTGTGTCATATATGGTCTGATATATATACCTTGAAGTGCTGCTCTTAACTGCTGCATAGGGAAAGAATTCCATGAGAGAAAACACGAAGACCATCACAGCTAAGAGGCTTTGTGGAAACTATCCTCAGAGCCCAACAGCCATTATCAGAGCAGTTGTGACTTTGCCAGAGACTGTCAAGATTGAGTCTGTTGACTCCTGGTGTTCACTTCTAGACAGAGGTGAGGAGGATCCTTGGACCCTCATCTGAGATTCCATAGCCTATAGGCAATTTGTATGTAATTCTGCCCCATTTATTCTTAGGGAGGAGCTAGTGGATAGAGACTGGAAGGCTACTGTGCTTGGAATGAGAGCAGCTCCCACAGGCTCATGTATTTGCATGCTTAGTCTCCGATTAGGAAACAGTTTGGAAAATTAGGAGGTGTGTTCTCGTTGGAGCGGCGTATCATGGGGGGCGGGATTTGATTTCAAAAGCCCATGCCAAACCCAGTGTTTCAGTCTCTCTCTCTCTCTCTCTCTCTCTCTCTCTCTCTCTCTCTCTCTCTCTCTCTCTCTTTCTCTCCCTCTCCCTCTCCCTCTCTTTCCCTCTCTCTCCCTCTGTCTCTTACTCCTCTCTCTCTCTCTCTCTCTCTCTCTCTCTCTCTCTCTCTCTCTCTCCCTCTCGATCTGGCTCTGCCTGTGGATCAGTTCAGCACTGCACCTGCCGTGTGTGCTGCTGTTCTCCCCAGTTTGATGATAATGGTCTGAGCCTCTGAGCCTCTGAGTAAACAAGCCCCCAGTCAAACCTTCTTTTATAAGAGTAGTCTTGGTCATGGTGTCACTTCACAGCAGAAGAAAAATGGCTAATACAGCTAAGCATCTCAGTAGCAACAGGGAAGCCATCGTCTGTGCTTCAGTGAGACCTCTCAGTGGCGTGGCTGCTTTGGGGTCACCCTGCTCTTGTAAGTACCCCTCCCCATGCTCTGTAAGTAAGCTCAGTAAAGTCACAGGTTCCCCAAGTTGGACTTCCTTTTGCCCTTTGTACTCTAGAGTGGGCAGTTATTTGTTTACCACTGAAAGAGTTCCCTCACAGAAATCACAGCAGAAATCCACAAGAGAGACAGCTCTTAGAACTGGAGTCGTAACCATGGAGCAGTGAGCCAAGAGACAGCCTTGAAGGCTGAGAGATGCAGGATGAACCAATATCTCTATGACTTATAGATAAATCAGCCTCAAGAAGGGCAGTCTAGGGTGTGGCAGCTTGAACTGTGGCCCTCAAAAGATAGATGTCTCCACTCCCCAGCACTGGGGTTGCAGGCTTGTACCATTGTCCTCGATTCCCCACAGGAGCCCCAGGCCTCATGCTGGTGTGTGAGCACTTTACTGACTGAGCATCTAGCTTCTCTGCCACCACTGTCCTTTGTGAGACAGTCACTCTGTAGCCCAGGCTGGACTCACTGTATAGTCTAAGCTAGCCTTGAACTTGTGGTGAGCTTTCTACCTTAACCTCCCGAGTCCTAGGATCACAGGCTTGAGCTACCCAGAATGCAATTGAGTCTAATAGCTAATAGCTAATGGCTATTGAGTCTAATTCATCCCCCTTGGTGAAGACTCCTTGAGTGCAGGCAGGAGGATGTTGCTTAGTGGTTCCACTTAGGAAGGAAACTCTTGTAGGCCCACAGAGAAATGGAGTCACATCCATGATAGAAACCATCAGGCAGAAATCCTCTGTGACCGTGGCTTATGAATGAGAGAGCACTGAGGAATAATATCTGTCCAAGAGATGGCCAGGTGCTGATCCATGTCACATCATAGCCACGCTACAGACAAAAGTGCCAAGCACACCTTCAGATATATACTGCTCACTGAAAATGTGTGGCCTCCCCAAAAGAGAAGTGAGAGTTAGACCCAATTGCTTTAGATTAAAGGCCGAATATGCATGGTGGCACATACCTTTAATCCCAGCACTCAGGAGGCAGAGGCAGGAGGATCTCTGAGTTTGAGGCCAGCCTGGTCTATAAGCCAGAACTACATAGTAAGACCCTGTCCTGGGAAGCAAACAGCAAAGCAAAGAAGTAAATAAATAAGACAGTGCTGAGCTCAGACTGACCAAGTCACTCGGACTGGGGGGGCAGATGGGAGGATGGGGGAGAACATAGTCTACGTGTTTCTTCCAAAGCTGACATCTCCAATACTCAGCTCTCATCTCTGGAGCAAAGAAAATATGGTGGACATCTGTTCATTTGTTTGCTTGTGGCTTGGGTTTAATTATCTACAAAGAAAAAAAATCCCCCAAATGTTTCATGTTCTTCTCTTTTAACTGCCAAGCCAGGGGCCTCTGAAGTTTGACAGACTTTGTCACAGTCCCTTGGAAGTTTTATTAATGGAGATGAAATATGTTTTTAATCTTTTGCATTATGGTCACCCAAATTTATTTTCTGTGACTCATTTATGCTTGATCCTACCATACTTTAAGGAAACAAAGTGTCAGCACTTTTTACCTTGTAAAATATATTGGGCTTCATTTCTTTAAACACAATTCAATGGTGATTAATGAACAAATGTAGTTTTAAATAAAGAGTCCTATTTTGTCTCAGAAAGAATCCGTCTTACAAACTCCTGAAAGATTAGCATCTGCACAGAGTTTCATGTAAACATTTCTTTCCGCTCAAACAACTCTGTGTCTATGTGTTGTATTGCTATGAATTTGTGAATGGAGAACCAGAATCCAACCGCTCACTCTCGTGTCTCAGGTGTGTGTGTCAGCAACTGCAGTTTCAAGTAAGTTATCAAACCTTTTAACAATAAAAAATGTTCAAGAGAAACTACTGATACTTTGCATCCTGGGTTGTAATTGTTCTGTTATTCATATCTTGGCCCCTCCCCTGAAGCGTCCCCTCACACTCTACAGCCTCATTCTCTGATGTCTACTTAAAGCATTTAGAGCATAAATAGGTGTCTACTTATTAGTAGTTGCCTGAACTGAGAAACAGTGTCATGCTTTCTAGATGAATGAGTAAGAAGAACATATTTTGAACAACATAGAAGTTAGTTCAACAGTCTCCAACTAGATAGTTTCATTTCAGCAGAAGTAAAGGCTAAGATATGTGCTGGCTGGTTTTATATTAACTTGACACAAGCTATAGTCTTCGAAGGTAGGGGAACCTCAACTGAGAAAATGCTTCCATAAAATTAGGCTGTAAAGGCATTTTCTTAATTAGTGATTGACGGGGGAGGGCCTAGCCCATTGTGGTAGTGTCATCCCTGGGCTGTGGTCCTGGGTTCTATAAGAAAGGTTAAGCAAGCCATGGGAAGCAGGCCACTAAGCAGCACCCTCCATGGCCTCTGCATCAGCTCCTGCTTGCTTTGAGTTCCTGTTCTGACTTCACTCTATGATGAACAGTGCTGTGGAAGTGTAGACAGGAAAACCTTTTCCTCCGCAGACTGCTTTCCGTCCTGCCCTTTTAATCACAGCAAAAGTAACCTTAGCTGGGACAAGACTTTTGGTTGATAAAGATAATTTTTTTATTGATTGTTTTAATCATTTACATTTCAAATGTTGTCCCCTTCCTGGTCTTCCTTCCACAAATTCCCCAGTCTATCCCTCCTCCCCTTTGCCTCTAAGAGGGTCTTCCCCACCCACTCACCCACCCACTCCTGCCTCATCCTTTTAGCATCCTCTTTCGATGGGGCATTGAGCCTCCGTAGGACCAAGTGCCTCCCCTCCCATTGATGCCAGATAAGGCCATCCTCTGCTACATATGTAATTGGGTCCATTGGTCCCTTCATGTGTACTCTTTGGTTGGTGGTTTAGTCCCTGGGAGCTCTGAGGGGTCTGATTAGCTGATATTGTTACTCTTCCAATGGGGTTGCAGTTCCCTTTGGCTCCTTCAGTTCTTCCCCTAACTCTTACATTAGGGGTCCCCATGCTCAGTCTAATGGCTGGCTGTGAGTATCAGCATCTGTATTGGTCAGGTGCTGGCAGAGCCTCTCAGAGGACAGCCATACCAGGCTCCTGTCTACGGGCATTACTGGCATTAGCAGTAGTGTCAGGGTTTAGTGTCTGCAGATGGGATGGATCCCTAGGCGGGCCAGTCTATGGATGGTCTTTCCTTCAATCACTGCTCCATTTTTGGTCCCTGTGTTTCCTTTAGACAGGAACAATTCTAGGTTAAAAATTTTGAGATGGGTGGGTGGCCCTGTCTTAGTTAGGGTTTTACTGCTGTGAACAGACACCATGGCCAAGGCAAGTGTTATAAAGGACAACATTTAAGTGGGGCTGGCTTACAGGTTTAGAGGTTTAGTCCATTATCATCAAGGTAGGAGCAGGACAGCATCTGGGCAGGCATCGTGCTGGAGGAGCTGAGAGTTCTACATCCTGTTTTTTTTGTTTGTTTGTTTTTGTTTTTTGAGACAGGGTTTCTCTGTGTAAGCCTGGCTGTCCTGGAACTCACTCTGTAGACCAGGCTGGCCTCAAACTCAGAAATCCGCCTGCCTCTGCCTCCCACGTGCTGGGATTAAAGGCATGCACCACCGGTGAGAGTTCTACATCTTCATCTGAAGGCTACTAGCAGAACACTGGCTTCCAGGCAACTAGGATGAGGGTCTTAAGCCCATGCCCAAAGTGACATGCCTACTCCAACAGGGCCACACCTCCTAATAGAGCCACTCCCTGGGCTGAGAATATACAAACCATCACATTCCACTCCCTGGCCCCCCATTAGGCTTATTCAAACACATGAGTCTATGGGGGCCACACCAACCCATAGCATAATAAAAAATACATTTAGTCCAACTTCCAAAGCCCCCTAGTCTATAGCAGTCTCAACAATATTAATTGTCCAAAGTTCAAGGTCTCTTCTGAGATTCATCCAATCACTAAACTGTAATCCCCAAAGCAAGACAGGGAACCAGCTGGGCAAACTCCCAAACTCTGTCTTCATTTCTGATGACAAAACAGTCTTAAGATCTCCAACTCCGTTGTCATCTTTGTTGATTACAACAAAGTTCTTTCTCCTGGGCTGGTTCTACTCCCTGTCAGCAGCTTTACTCAACAGATAGCTCATGGCTCTGGTATCTGAGACATCTGGGGGTCTCCTAGGCAACTTCAATGTTATAGTTTCTTGTTTCAATGTCTGGGATCCACACATGATCTTCTGGGCTCCTCCAAAGGCCTTGTGTCACTTCTCCAGCTCTGTCCTCTTGTAGGGAGCCGCGGCGAGCGGTGACAACATTCGCCATTACAAGATGGCGCTGGCATCCGGTGCTCCCACAAGTAAACAACTAAACTGCACAGGTGCAAGAGGCGAAAGCGCTCCAAAGTCACTGCCCATCCCAGGGCGTAATATGGGGTGATGAGTAAGTAGCCAATCAGAAGTGAACACGCCACTCTAGGGTGCATATAAGCAGTGCCTTTTCGGGGCTTCGTGTCTTCTGCTTCAGCTGATACAAGAATAAAGCCTCGTTGTAGTAACTACCCGAACACTGCTTCACATGTCTCTCTTGCGGGCGAGGGGACTCGGAAGGGGAGCGGAACATCTGGTGCTGAAACCCGGGAATTTCAAGGCGTGGCAGAGACCCCCCCCAGACTCGGGGCGGGTTAAAAGACTACAGGATCGAGGTACGTCTCTGAGAGGTATGTTTGGGGTGGAAGCCTTGGCTGCAAGCAGATTTTCACTCATTGCCGCCGCTGCTCTAGTTGGCCTCTTACTTGTGTTGCTTTCGTTTTTAGCTTATTTGTGTTGTGAAGATCCAGCTTGCAGCACAGCTATTAATGCAGGTCAAGAGGTTTTAGAAGAGGTCCACTCCAGTGTATCAGAAACAGAGCGTGTTAGCCGGCATCAGGCCAAGGAGCCTGGGGAAAAAGATAAGGCCAAGGAGCCTAGGAAAGGGAAGCAGGCAAGAAGGCCTGGACAAAAGAAGCAGACCCAGGAGTCTGGTAAAGAGGGAGAGTACTCAAAAGAAATGGAGGCCACTGCAGGGCCTGTTAAGAATAAGGACCCTTCACAGGCTGGTGAAGAGAGAGTGGAGGTCAAAAGGACCCCCCCTTTACCCCATTAAGGAGCTTGCCGCCATAGACCTTAGCAGCTCTGAAGAAGATCTAACGCAAGGAGAGGAAGGAAGCCTAGAGGAAGAGGCAGCCGCCTATGAACAAAACAGATATGAACCAAAAAATAACCGTCCTGAGATAAGACTAAGAAAGACCTTGAGTCCTCGGCCCCGCCCTTGCCTCCGGCCTATGCCCCGGGCAGCGTCTCTAATTCATTTCTCAGTCCAGGAGATCGGAGACAGCTACAGCTGGCATTTCCGGTCTTTGAAGGGGCAGAGGGAGCCCGTGTTCATGCCCCAGTAGAGTATAGGCAGGTCAAAGAATTAGCTGAGGCAGTACGTGCATATGGAATTGGGGCTAATTTTACCGTATCCCAAGTGGAGAGATTAGGTGCAGCTGCTATGACGCCAGGAGACTGGCAGGACACAGTGAAGGTGGTACTTACCAATATGGGCCAATATTTGGAATGGAAAGCACTCTGGCATGAGCAGTTACAAGCACAAGCCAGAGCTAATGCAAGCATTGAGGGACAACAATTATGGACTTTTGACATGCTGGCTGGAGTTGGCGTACACGCGAACGACCAGACCACTCATCCCTGGCAGGTCTACGCACAGATAGCATCAGCTGCAATAAAGGCATGGAAGTCTCTCCCTAGGAAGGCAGGCAGTAACCTTTATTTGTCCAAGGTAGTTCAGACATCTAATGAGTCTTTTTCTGATTTTGTGGCCCGAATGACCGAGGCAGCGGGTAGGATTTTTGGTGACCCGGAACAGGTGATGCCATTGATAGAACAAATGGTCTTTGAAAATGCTACAGCGGAATGCCGCACAGTCATTGCCCCTTGTAGGAACAGAGGGTTACAAGACTGGTTGAGAGCCTGTCGTGGCTTGGGGGGTCCCCTTACTAATGCAGGACTTGCGGCAGCTAATTTAGAGATGGCTGCTGTCCTTCTACAAGGTCAGGGACGCGATAGACCCCCGCCACGGCCTGCTATTAAGTGCTTTGCCTATGTGGTTAATGATAAGGTTACATCCAAACAATACCATGAAACCTCACCTCAAATTGTGGAATGCCTAGTGGTGTCAGAGGTTCTGGAAATCTTTCCAGGTCCCTTAAATATTGTTTCAGATTCCTTCTATGTGGTTAATGCAGTAAAAGCATTAGAAGTTGCTGGGTTAATTAAGACATCTAGCAGACTTGTAGAAGTTTTTCAAAAGATTCAGCTTACCCTGGCTAAGCGAAGATTCCCTGTCTTTATAACTCATATTAGGGCTCACTCAAGCTTACCAGGACCTATGTCCCATGGAAATGACCTGGCAGTTCGAGCCACAAAGTTGATTGCAATTGCCCTTTCGCCAAAATTGGATTTGGCAGAAGCCTTTCATAAAAGGTTTCATGTGACAGCTGAGACACTACGATGTCGATTTAACATCACTAGAAAGGAGGCTAGAGATATCATGACTCAATGCCAAAACTGCTGTCAATTCCTACCTGTTCCCCATACCAGAATTAACCCTTGGGGGAATTAGGCCATTACAGATCTGGCAAATGGATGTTACCCACATCCCATCCTTTGGCAAATTACAATATTTGCATGTCTCCATTGATACCTGTTCTGGAGTTATGTTCGCCTCTCCATTGACCAGAGAAAAGGCGGCCCATGTTATTCAACATTGTCTTGAGGCTTGGAGTGGCTGGGGAAAGCCTAAAATCCTTAAAACTGACAATGGACCAGCCTACACTTCTCAAAAGTTTGGACAATTTTGTCGCCAAATGGAGGTAACACACCTGACGGGTCTTTTTTACAACCCTCAGGGACAGGGCATCATTGAGCGTGCTCATCGTACCCTTAAAACTTATTTGATAAAACAAAAAGGAGAAGTTGAGGAAGCTCTGCCCACGGTGCCACGGGTTATTGTCTCTCTGGCACTTTTTACTCTTAATTTTTTGAATTTGGACAGTCAGGGCAACACGGCGGCTTTTCGCCATTGCCTGGAACCAACTAGGCCAAAAGAAATGATAAAATGGAAAGATGTTTTGACTGGTCAATGGAAAGGCCCGGATCCTATTTTAATAAGATCTAGGGGAGCGGTTTGTGTTTTTCCACAGGAAGAAGACAACCAGTTTTGGTTGCCGGAACACCTGACGCGATGCCTCACAGTTGTGGACGATGATTCCTCAGCAGATTCCCCTACGAATGCTTTTGATCGCTACATGGATTCTCCAAGCTTGGGTTCCTAGTATATATAGTGAATTTAGATGGGCTATCCTATCTGCTTTTCCAAAACCTTACCTTCTTAAAAGGTGCCGCTTCTGCTAAACAGAATTGCTCCTATACCTTTAACTATACTGAGCGAATTAATGCCTCACTCCAGTTTGTGTGTATCCTCCATTTCTTTTCATCTTATCCAACCACTCCTTTAATACTTGTACCAATGTAACTTGCTTTATGTCCCAGTGCTGGTCTGCTCTTATCTATAAGCAGGCCCTAATAGCCAGAACACCACAATGGATCCCTAACCCCGTTTAGACGTATGGGACCTTGACTTTATTTCGACAGAAGAGAGACTTTGGCATTACTGCAGCCATTATCACTGCTATTACCATCTCTGCAGCTGCAGCTGTGACAGCCGGCATAGCCATGGCTAATCAAGTTGCAACAGCTACCGTTGTTAATCAAATTTCAGAAAAGACTTCTGAGGCTTTGACCACTCTACAGAAAATGGATGCACACTTGGCATCAGGCATTCTGTTGGTCAATCAGAGAGTTGATTTGCTCCAAGCCCATGTGGAACAACTCACAGATGTGGTTCAAATGAGCTGTGTGTCATCAACCCCACATCTATGTATTACACCTCTGAGATTTATGAACCATACATTTATTCAACACCATAATCTTTCTGCTTATTTACAAGGGAATTGGACTAAGGAGCTGGACCAGATGCAGCAACAATTGCAGATCCTGATCTTGAGCCTTAATGGAACACGAGTGGACCCTGTTACCCTTGGCAATTTTACTTCTTGGCTTACCTCTGCATTTTCTTTCTTTAAGGAAAGGGTGGGGATAGGCCTGTTTGGTGCAGCCCTATGTTGTGGATTAGTGTTCATGATGGTTGGTCTGCAAGCTCAGAGCCCAACAAAAACGTGACAAGGTCGCTATTGCCCAAACACTCGTAGCCTTGGAATAAGGATCTTCCCCTGAAAGCCGGGCAGTGGTGGCGCACGCCTTTAATCCCAGCACTTGGGAGGCAGAGGCAGGCAGATTTCTGAGTTCGAGGCCAGCCTGGTCTACAGAGTGAGTTCCAGGACAGCCAGGGCTACACAGAGAAACCCTGTCTCGAAAAACAAACAAACAAAAAACAAACAAACAAACAAAAACACAAAAAACAAAGGATCTTCCCCTGAAATTTGGCTATCGATGCTAAGAAAGTAACTGATAACTGAGACTCTCGGTCGATGCACCCCAAGGGTTCATCCCATTGCACTGGGTCGATGAGAGGTCTAAGTCCAGCCAGCCCTTGCATGAATAACTGTGGTACCTGAATATTTAGAGGTGTTTGCGAGTGGGTACTCGACAGGGAATGTTCCACGAGTGTGGATAGATTTCCTGAAAGTATGCCTGATTGCACAAAGGTTTGATGCCAAGAAACCTCCTCCCCTGGTGGCGTCCCAGGGCGGAGGCTCCCTTTCCCTGTCAAAAGGCATCGAGATGGGTATGGGAAGTATTACTCATTGCACGACGACAAGAGAAGAAACCCATTACAATATCTCATTTTGCACAGGGGATCAGGCCTCTGCTTTCCCTCACTGAGTTGGTGCCGCGCTTGATAGGCAAAAGGCTGTTCTATCTTTATAAAATAGATAGGGGGAGATGTAGGGAGCCGCGGTGAGCGGTGGCAACATTCGCCATTACAAGATGGCATGGGCATCTGGTGCTCCCACAAGTAAACAACTAAACTGCGCAGGTGCAAGAGGCGAAAGCGCGCCAAGCCACTGCCCATCCCGGGGCGTAATATGGGGTGATGAGTAAGCAGCCAATCAGAAGTGAACACGCCACTCTAGGGTGCATATAAGCAGTGCCTTTTCGGGGCTTCGTGTCTTCCGCTTCAGCTGATATAAGAATAAAGCCTCGCTGTAGTAACTACCCGAACACTGCCTCCCGTGTCTCTCTTGCGGGCGAGGGGACTCGGAAGGGGTGCGGAACATCCTCTGTAGCACTCTAAGCTCAGGTTGATCCACTCCACTGCTGCTGCTGTTCTTAGTGATCATCCCATGGTACTGGCATCTCTAATACACTGGAGTCTTCTGCTGCAACTAGGCTTCACCGATAGCCTCTCACAGCCTCTGTTCATGGTGCCAAGCCTCAACTCCTCTGCATAACCCCTTCAGTTTTGGGTTGTCAACTACAACTGAGGCTGCACCTTCACTAATGGCCTTCCATGGCCTCTCACAGTGCCGAGCCTCAGCTGCTCTTCATGACCCCTTCATGCCTTCAAAACCAGTACCACCTGGGTGACTCTTACAAATTACCAAGTCCAGCTGCAGCATGAGGTACAACCTTGGCTATCTCTGGAACACAGCTTCTTTGTACTCTCAGAAAACACTTCCCAGAAGATTTCACCTCAATGATGCTGGTCTCTTCTTAATCACTGCTAATTTCTTTGCTCCAGCTCACCAGCACCAGTTGTCCCAGTAGTTCCTTCTGTTATTCAGTTTAAAGCAAGAGCCACATGGCTGAAGCTGCCATGGTCTGCTGCTGGCAGGAGCCGGAACGTAGCCCCTTATTCTATTACATTATCTCCAGTTTTCTGTCTTCCAACTCCTTCACTGCCTAAGCTTGGCTGTCCTGGATCTTGCTCTGTTGTTGACCTTAAATTCAGAGATCTGCATGCCTGTCTCCTGGGATTAAAGGTGTGCACACCATGCCTGGACCTAAACTTAGCTGGTCAGGATCGTGCCCCAAAGTCTCACTCCCTTAATCTTCTATCTCCTAGAACACAGGATTCAGTTCCATTTCACTTACTGGTGCCCTTTTATACTAGAATCATGTATTTTATATTTTTCCTTTCTCAATTTGATCTCGTATTCAAAATGCTCTTCATGAAACTTAACTAAAGAACAAAGTCTCTGTTGAGCTTTTGTGAGACTTCCTTTGTCAATGCAATTAATATAAATCTCTTTACCTTAGCTTTAGGTAGACTCTTCAGACAAGGGCAAATAGCATACACATTCCTCACCAAAATACCACAAAACAGTCTCTACACCACACACTGAAATTATTCTTCTCTGAAGCCTCTTGGACCAAGTCTGTCGAATTCAAGTTACTCTCGTCAACAAAGCCTTCCATAGTCCTACTAGGGTGGCCCATTAAGCCCCAGTTAAAGCAGTCCACCAAAGTCCCCAAATCCACATTCTTCCTACATCTGATAAACAACTTCAGCAAAGTGGCTGGATGTAAAGTTAACTCAAACAAATCAGTAGCCTTCCTCTACACAAAGGATAAATGGGCTGAGAAAGAAATTAGGGAAACAACACCCTTCACAATAGTTACAGATAATATAAAATATCTTGGTGTGAATCCAACCAAGCAAATAAAGATCTATATGACAAGAACTTCAAGACTCTGAAGAAAGAAATAGAAGAAGATCTCAGAAGATGGAAAGAGCTCCCATGCTCACGGACCAGTAGGATTAACATAGGAAAAATAACCATCTTACCAAAAGCAATCTACAGATTCAATGCAATCCTCATCAAAATTCCAACTCAATTCTTTACAGAGATAGAAAGAATAATTCTCAACTTCATCTGGAATAGCAAAAAACCCAGGAGAGCAAAATGCATTCTCAACAATAAAAGAACTTCTGGAGGAATCACCATCCCTGACCTCAAACTGTACTACAGAGCAATAGTGATAAAAAACTGCATGGTATTGGTACAGAAACAGGCAGGTAAATCAATAGAATAGAATCGAAGACCGAGAAATGAACCCACACACCTATGGTCACTTAATCTTTGATAAAGAAGCCAAAACCATACAGTGAAAAAAAGTATTTTCAAAAGGTGGTGCTGATTCAACTGTTGGTCTGCATGTAGAAGAATACAAATTGATCCATTTTCATCTTCTTGTACAAAGCTCAAGTCCAAGTGGATCAAGGACCTCCACATAAAACCAGATATGCTGAACCTAATAGAAGAGAAAGTGGAAAAGAGCCTCAAACACATGGGTACATGGGAAACTTTCTTGAACAAGATACCAATGGCTCAGACTCTAAGATCAAGAATTGACAAATGGGATTTCATGAAACTGAAAAGCTTCTGTAAGGCAAAGGACATTGTCAATAGGACAAAATGGCAACCTGCATATTGGGAAAAGATCTTTACCAACCCTACATCTGATAGAGGGCTAATATCCAAAATATACAAAGAACTCAAGAAGTTAGACTCCAGAAAACCTAATAACCCAATTTAAAAATGGGGTACAGAACTAAGCAAAGAATTCTCAACTGAGCAATCTTGAATGGTCAAGAAGCACCTAAAGAAATGTCCAACATCCTTAGTCATCAGGGAAATGCAAATCAAAATTACCCTGAGATTCCACCTCACACCAATCAAAATGGTTAAGATCAAAAAACTCAGGTGACAGCAGATGCTGGCAAGGATGTGGAGAAAGAGGAACACTCCTCCATTGCTGGTGGGATTGCAAGCTGGTACAACCACTTTAGAAATCAATCTGGCAGTTCCTTAGAAAATTGGAAATAGTTCTACTTGAAGACCCAGCTATACCACTCTTGGGCATATACACAAAAGATGCTCCAACATATAACAAGGACATATGCTCCACTATGTTCATAGCAGCCTTATTTATAATAGCCAGAAGCTAGAAACAACCCAGATGTCCCTCAACAGAGGAATGGATACAGAAAATGTGGTACATAAAATGGAATACTGGTTAGCTATTAAAAAACTAGAAAATATCATCCTGATTGGGGTAACCTAGATCCAAAAGGACATACATGGTATATACTCACTGATAAGTGGATATTTGCCCATAAGCTCAGAATACTCATGATACAACTCACAGGCCATATGAAGCTTAACAAGAAGGAAGGCCAAAGTGTGGATGCTACAAACCCACTTAGAAGGGGAAACAAAATAATAATGGGAGGTAGAGGGAGAGAAGGACATGGGTGGGAGGGGGACAGAGGAGGGAAAGGGGGCAGGATCAGGTATGTACAATTGTTTTTTGAAGCAACCTGAAATTCACTATATAGACCAGTCTAACCTTAAACATACAGAGATCAGCCTGTCTCCGGAGTGCTGGAGTATGTAGTACCAAGCCCAGTAGTAATGTTATTTTTAAATGAAATTTATTTTTTAGTTACTTTTATCATGTAATTATCTCGCCTTTATTGTTAAATTTACACTATAAATTTTACAAGATAAGCTTATAAAACAAGACCAAAAAGCAGTACTTTAACAGGTCTTAACTCTCTTAGTGACTTATCAGATCTTAGACCCTCTGGCCTAACAGATTGGAAGGAGTTAAAAAGGAATATCTAGCAACAGAAAACTAACTTCTTTTTCCCAAAGGTTCTGGCTCAGCAGTCTCAAAATATTTGACAAAGAACCATCTCGTCATCGTTGATTTCAATTCCGTGGTGTGGGGATGGAGCCCGTGCCTGCATGCTAGCTAGGCAGCTGTTCCACTGAATGGCTCCCACCTCTCAACACCCACCATCCTTTTAGCAGCTAATGGAGCAGGTACCTCAGTGCCTCTCATACTGATCAAGGTTTTCAGAAGACAGAAGGAATCCTGAGACCAAAACTTCACTCACAGGGAACTTCTGTGTGGACTTAAACACATCTGCTTCTGTTTTTTCTGGTTTTTTGTTGTTGTTGTTGTTTGTTTGTTTGTTTGTTTTTTGGTTTTTCGAGACAGGGTTTCTCTGTGTAGCCCTGGCTGTCCTGGAACTCACTCTGTAGACCAGGCTGGCCTCAACTCAGAGATCTGCCTGCTTCTGCCTCCCAAGTGCTGGGAATGAAGGCGTGTGCCACCACCACCCGGCCTGGTTCTGTTTTTATTTTTGGTTATTTACTGTGTTTTATTTTGCATTGCTTTGGTTTGAGTCAGGGCCTTACTTTGTGGCTCTGAAATAGCCTCAAATGTACATTCCTGTCTCTGCCTCCCAAGTGCTGAGGTTACAGGCATGTGCCACAACCATGCCTAGTTTAACCATGCTTTTCTTTATTTTACTCCTGACGCTGAGAAAGTAGCTAATGGGTAGACTATGCGCTTAGGGTGTGCACGGCTCTGGGCTCAGCTGCCAATGTCAGAGCAGTCACATGCTGCTATGGTAAGCTTTATTATGAATTTTTAAGAACACCTATGGAAAAATATTATACCACAATTTGTTATTTTTCTGAATCTAAGAGAGTGTGACAATCCATCCTATTAACTCATTTTTAAAGTTTATAATGTGATTAGTTTCCCATGAATAAAATTTTATAGTTCTCCTTACTAAATTATGATTCTATTTACCCATTATAAAGAAGATCTAAAGAGTTACCTAGTTAAGTTACTGGCAGAGCTGGTAATAGAATTTTGTTTTATCTGCTATACTTTGGTCTTATTAGCCTTTTAATTAAGTTCAGCTGGGCAACAGCTTGGACATTGTATGGGTAGACTGACTATGAAGGCAGAACCTGGTTATAATGATTCACTCAGGCCTGGCCTGGTTGTGCACACCTGTGGGAAAGTGGAGGCAGGAGAGCATGGAATTCAAGATCATCCTGGGCCAAAATAGTAGATTTGAACCCAGATACCACTAGACTCCTAAGCTAAATTTGATATTATTTTATGTGTATGAGTGTTTTCTTTCTCTGTGGTCCTGGACATCCAAAAGTCAGGAGATGGCGTTGGATCCCCTGGAACTGGGATTACAGATGGTTGTGATGGCTGGGACTCAAACTTGGGTCCTCTGGAAAAGCACCAGTACTCTTAACCTCTGAGCTGTCTCTCCAGTCCCCTAAGCTAAGCTGGAGATTGTGGCATAGTAGATCCCAGAATCATAAGCTGTTCTTCATAAGTGTCACCAGAACAAGGTTATATCACCATTGCCATTCCTTGCTATGACCTTTAAATGAGTAGTGAGAAAGGTCATGAAGACATGGTTGCCCTGGAACAACACTTCCAGTCTATTACATGTCAACCGATTAGCTAGTGTTTGAGTTTGAGGCCTTCTAGGTGGTAGATTTTACATTCTAGTATTCCAAGATTTCAAATTCGGGATGTATCATTGTTGGGAAGTCTTATCTTCAGAAGGCTCAGATTATTTATCAGTGTGTGTGTGTGTGTGTGTGTGTGTGTGTGTGTGTAGTCTTGGGAATAGTTTGGAAACTGTGATATACTTCAGTGAGTGTATTCACATGCGTGTGTGTGTGTGTGTGTGTGTGTGTGTGTGTGTGTGTGTGTTTCTTTTGAAGAGGGTGGCCTTGCACCATTTCTAACTGTTCCCCTACGTTCTGCCTCTGCTGCTCCCCGTTTGGACTGCACACCCCTATGTTCTGCCTCTGCTGCTCTCCGTTTGGACTGTGCATCCTCAGATACTAAGTTCAAAGAACTTTTTTTTTTTTTTTTTAAGTTGCATTACGGAATTTATGTAAATATTTTTCTTATTTTCCTCCCTGATCATAAACTTGCCCTCACTCCTGGGTCTGGAATGTAACCAAGTTGAAAATACAAGAACATGTTTGCAGAGCACAGTGAGGTCATAGCAGGAATCCTCCGACTCAGCAGCATCGGTGGCCCCCGCTCATCCGCTGAGAGAAGAGGATCTGTTTAAAGTCATTTAAGCATTGAAACGAAGCAGCGGAGTTAGATTTCCTTTTTGCATTTCTTAATATTCCAGATAAGGTATTGTCCTTGGCAAGAATGATCCTCTTTCCCTTAGAAAAACTGACTCAGCCAATAGTAGCTTTTTGCTATTGCAAATACCTTTTTCTATTTTATTGTATTTATTTTCATTATGTAAAGTTATTATAATGTTAACTTTTGCTATTTTGAAATTGGCCAAGGTTTGATGAATTCTCAGAGTATTATGTATAATTGACCAACTTACTTTTTAAATATGGAGAACATTTTTCCCCTTCACTACTTTTTCATGTGCTTGTATACGGCTACTGTCATTTATTAATGGACTAATTTGCTTTTTCAAAGTGAAAATATAATTTTTCTCTCTCATGCATCTGCACAGACACTGCATAGTGCTGCTTCCAATACAGAGCACATGAGGATTACTTTATGTTTTCTCTCAGATGTTCACCACATGTGGGGCTTAGTTAGCAGGGAGAACAATCCTGAGTCCAGAATGACCTATCCCAATTCCCTCTTGAAACAATTTTCCATGAAATGGCTGCATGTTTTAATGCCCAGATGCCATTATGTCCATACTCAAGTCTTGTTTAGGCAACTGGTACAAACTGTCTTCTGTGGCAGTTCCTGCTTTCCCCCAACCACTTCCAACCCCCTCTGTCAGACCATGATGGGGCTACAGTGATTGCCCGACGTGCAGGAAGCAGGTGTTGTGGTCACACCGATAGCCCCAGCTACGACGGGAGCTTGAAGCCAGACTTCGATTACAAAACAAACAAATGAAACAAACATGAAAGAAAAAATAGAAAAGGAAAACTAGAGAATGAATAAATAAGCAAACTGAAATTATTTATTTTTGAGGGATCCTGGCCCTAGTCCGTGTTTTCTAAACTAGTAAGTGTCTGAGTTATTCTCTAACGCTTACAGCTACCAGGGACAGGAAGGCATCGTGAGGCTGGGGAGTTGGCAGCTACTTTGCAGGCACGAGGACCTGAGTTTGGATTTCTATGCCTCCACACAAAGCCTGGTGCAACAGGAACGGCCACAGAAGGCAGTTTGTACCAGTTGCCTAAATGAGAATTGAGCACGGCCAAAATGGCGTCTATGCAATGTAATCCCAGCCAAGCTAGCCAACTACTGAGTTTCAGGAAGATGGCTTGCTGAGTAAAGGTGTTACCACCAAGCCCAATGACCACAGTGTGGAACCCACACGGTAGAAGCAGAGAGTCAACTCTCACATGTGCTGTTAACTACTCTTCTCCCTCTTTCTCTTCCTCTCCCTCTCCCTCTGCCTCCTCCTCCCCCATCTCTGTCTCTGTGTGTCTGGGTCTCTCTCTGTCTCTGTCTCTCTGTCTGTCTCTGTCTCTCTGTCTCTCTGTCTCTCTGTCTCTCTGTCTCTCTCTCTCTCTCTCTCTCACACACACACACACACACACAAATAAATGGCCTGGAGCTGAAGATACCCTGACTTTTGTATCCCTAGTGCTGGGATTACAGACATATATCACTGTGACTAGCTCAAGCACTGTTTTGAAATTAGAAAGATACTCAGTACCAGAATCAAAATCTAAGCCATAGGTTAATGTTCAAGTCTGAGCTTTCAGCACCGAACATTCTAAGTCTCCAATATGTGTTCCTGAGGAGATGGGGGGGGGGGGGGGGGGGAGAAGTGGGGGATGGCTGCTTTAAGCTGGCTGCTTAAAAAATCTGAGATTCCTGCTTCTTCCCCCAACACAGGGCCTCTGGGTGAATATGGAGGAAAGACTGGGGACAGCTGGACCCAGACCCCTGCCCCAGGACCTTCTCTCAAGCCAGGCCTCTGGACTGAGTTTGTTCTCTGACCCCACCCTCTGAGTGTCAATAATTTTCATGTTGCTCTCCACAGCTGGATGTAGTGTTGGCACTACTCGATTGTACAGATTTCTCCCACAGGGACCAAGTCCAGAATGCCATTAATTTAACCCTTCTTTTAAAAAGATGTTTTGGTTAAAGACCCTAAAAGACATGAAAAATATAATTTTGAAAATATTATTTCAAATATAACTGTGCCCCTTAGTGAAGGGGTGAGAGGAAGCAGAGACCTGGAGAGGAGTCACCCTGCTATGAAGCTAGCTATTTATAAAATATATGTCTTTGGGAAATTTTGTCTACTTCAAAGTTTTCTATATACACATATACTAAGACAGGGTCATATATAGTCCAGGCTGTCCTCAAACTTGCCATATAGCTTTGGATGGCCTCAGTTTCTGACCCTTTTGCCTCTACTTTCTAGGTGCTTGAATTATAGGTACATGACACCATAATTTATGTAGTTCTGGTGACCAAACCCAGGGCTTTCTGCACGCTAGGCAAGCACTGGACCAAGTGAGCAACATCCCCAGCCCTCAGCTGTGGACCAGGGAAATGTTAGCAATCCCCCAAAACAGACAGGAGCTGATCCGATGTAATCACACACAGTAGGGTCTTTTTATTTGAGCTAGCTCAGGCCCCTCAGCACACCACCATCATGAAGGATGGTTTTGGTGATGAGGAACCCTGAATATATATCAGGGCGAGGCTTTATAGAAAGCTACAAGTGGGGAGTGTGTGTTTAAGCATCTAATTGAGAGCTACCTTGGCCTTTAGCGTAATTGGCTGGTGATTGGAATCATATCATAAACTTAATTTCTGCTTCCCTCTGCATTGGTGGTCATTAGGCAGAGGGTGGGCTGGTAACCTGGGGGTGCAGATTTGTTGAGGGAATAACCTGGAGATGCAGGTCTTGTTGGGAGTTAGCCTAGAGACTGGAGCTAGGCTCAGTTTTGTTGGGTGGTAACTTGGAAACTACTGCTAGGTATTGACCTATTAGTTTATCTGAGCTTAAACTTAGGTCAGGTTCTCTAAAATGGAGTCTGAACATAAAAGACTTGGCCTCTCACAGCAATGATATTTATTTAGTTCATAAGAATACTGTAACGGTTCAATCAGATCACATGATTGTTAGTACTTTGTTAATCTGAAAGCAGGGAACTTATTATAAAACGAATGCATCCTACAAGTATTGATAAAAGTTCCCTAGAAATGTTTTGAGTATTGGCAAACAGTTCTGACATGTTTATATTTATAAACTTTTAAAAGCCGCTGCAAAGGACAATGTCTTTAATAAACTATGTCACATTCATAGTATTTGATGTGTAGTGATACCTTATGGTTGAGTGAAAACAGGCGCAAGTCTGTATTTTTCATGATGTAGCCAGAACAGTCCTGGCTGTCCTGGCACTCTCTATTTAGTCCAGGCTGGCCTTGAACTTGCAGTGATCCTCATGCTTCTGACTCCCTTACTCCACAGGTGTACACCACTGTACCCATCTGACCCGTGCAACCTCTATTATATACCTGATTGTGTAACACAAAAAAGATGGGCTCACTTCTCTCTTTGACACTGTGACACAGCTTGCCTTAACTGTAATCCCTCACACCCTCTGTTGTGGCTGGGCTAGGCAGCTGTCCCCTTCCTCCTTCCTCTGTGTGCATCCTTCCCAAATCCATGCTCAGAGGAAGAGGATGACCCTCCCCCACAGAAACGGCTGCTCCTCAGCCCACGCATAGTAGCAGCTCAGTGGCGCCCTCCCTCCTCCATGGAAACAAACTGCTTTCACTCCGACTTGAGAACCTTTTTAAAATTGCATTTATCAGCTGGGCGGTGGTAGCGCACGCCTTTAATCCCAGCACTTGGGAGGCAGAGGTGGGCGGATTTCTGAGTTTGAGGCCAGCCTGGTCTACAGAGTGAGTTCCAGGACAGCCAGGGCTACACAGAGAAACCCTGTCTTGAAAAACAAAAAAAAAAAAAAAAAAAAAAGCATTTATCATGTATGTTTGTGTGTGTGTGTGTGTGTGTGTGTGTGTGTGTGTGAATGTGCACACATGCATGTCGTGGCACACATGAAGTTTAATAAAGGCACTTTAACATAGGCCCAGTGTGGCCATGGGCTCCTTAAGGAACAGTTGTGGAGCAGTCTTTTGTTTTTTACAAAAGAAAGTCTTGCTACGACGTACCACAGTGTGGGTGAACCCAAGAACACCATGCTACATGAAAACATCCACCTACCAAACAAATATTTATGCTCCATCTACATGAGGTACATACATGCACACAAAAACATACATGGATGCACACCCACACGTGCACATACATACTCACGCACACTTCCCCCACAAAACCACACGTGCATGTATACACACATACACATGCATATTCACACAAATACCCACACGAATATACCCCTCACAAATCCATACATGCATGAACACACACACACACACACACACACACACGGAAACAGGAGGGGATTACCAAGAGGGAAGAAGAAAATGGAGAGTTGTTAATGGTTCTAGTTTTAGTTATGAAAGTCAAAAGTCATTCCAGATGCCTACTGTACAGTAATGTGAATGCAATGTGTACTACTGAACTCTATATTTTAAATTAGTTTTAAAAATTGTCTCTTTTTTTTCTTTGAGAAAAGGTCTCATATATTCCAGGTTAACCTTATAGCTAAGGTTAGCTTTGGACTCCTGGTGCCCTGCTTCTGTCTCTAGAGTGCTAGGATTATAGTTTATACTATCATTCCTGGCTCCAAGACAATTAAGTGCTAATAAATTTTGTTCTGTGTTTTCTTTTAAAAATCACAGTTTTAAAAATTACATAAAGACCCAACGTATATTTTTTCTACCAATTGTATTTATTGCTAGAAACTTTAAACTTTTTTTAAAAAAGTATTTGAAAAGCAGGTAACATAGGGAAAGACAAACATGTGGCTGACAATAACTCAGAAGCACTCTTGTGTAAATAGATATAAGTCACAGAGGGCCATCAAGGTGACTCAGCAGACAGTCTGGGCCCCGTTCCTGAAATCCGTATGAGAATGCAAGAAGGAAACTAACTCCAGAAAACTATCCTCTGACACACCATGCCATGGTATGAGCAGCCCCCATCACTATACATAATAAAAATGATAATAATAATAATGATAATAATAATGATACTATGAGTGTTAATAATAATAATATAAATTTTTAAAAATTAAAAGCACCAAAATACTGACAATGTGATCAGAAAGGATGTAATGCCTAAATGAATACAAAACCAGTCAGGGGCAGGTAAAAACCAATCAGAGGGGACTGACACCTGCTGGGACCCACGCGGTGGAAGGGGAGAGCTGACTTCTGCAGGTTGCCCTCTGACTTCCATACATGTAATAGACAACAACTAAACAATAATAAAATAAAAGCACCAGAAAGGGAGCTGAGCTTTGGGCTCGAGTGAGGTTTGAGCTCCTGGGTCGTCAAGTGAACTGAACTCTTTCAGCTAAGTTTTCAGTGAGGCAGCTTCTGTAGCGGATGAACCCCAGGATCTCCCCTGAGAGGGATAGAGACCTAAGTGTGAAAGTCACCCGAGGAAAAGCAGAGTCTGTATATGACTCTGCATATCTGCATACGTATATGAGCATACGTACACAGATGTATGCTGGGAGTGGGAATAGCTTGACGCTCCCCAGACATCCCAGACTGACTATTCCACTGAGACATGCTTATTACCTTCCCATCTGAGCAAGATGGCAACCAAAGACAGGCCCTTCTGAGCCTCTCCACCCACATCAGTCCCTAGAAGCAGACAACCCAGGTACCATGCCCACCCTGCACCCCTACAATTCCTGCCAGAGGGACAGGGAGCTGTACCCTGCCCTTAGAGAGAAGGCCATTTCACTCAGTTAAAGATAAGACACTGTGGGGAATGCATGACTGACCCCACGTGTGGGGGGACAAAGGGAGTGTGGTGTGCTGCGCTTGGAACTCCCCAGAGGACTGTTGACCCAGATTGTAGAGCGCATTCCTTGCCTCGCTGGGCTGGTTGAGGAATTTCTTAACAGCAATGACTGCAGCTCAGATATAGTTGGTGGGGAGCTTCTGCACTTCACCAAATGGGACAGCCATGGCAGAGCAAGTGCCACTCAGGGCGGCAGCTATGGTGGAGGCAGCAGTTTCTTAGTTGCTTCTGGAAACCCTGAAAACATATCTTCATCACAGTAGACAGAACTGCTGGCCTCCCCGCTCAGTTTGCCCTAGAAACAATAGAAGACTTTGGAACCTATTGGGACCCAGGCAGGGGTCTTCCCTCTGGAACCTACTTCATGGCACTGTGCAGGGCATTTAAACCTTGACCGTAGAACATTTCCCACAATTGAATTTTCAGTAATGATTTCAAAAACTCCGTAGTGCTGGGATTACAGGTGTCTGCTTGCCTTCACATTGGGGTCAGGACTAGCCACTGCGGTGGTACTTGCATCAGATTACCAGGGTGATACATTGTTTCCCAAATTCAGGAAGGCAGGGATGGCTTGTGGGAGCTGGAATCAGAGTAGTAATTATTACTAGAAATAAGGAATCTTTCATGAGTTTGCTTGTCATCCTTCTGCAGAGGTCATGCTAATGTTCCAGTTTTAATATCTGTGATGTTGAAGTGAGTGCTGTCATCAGTTTGGTAGGGTTAAGTCCAGAGAGGCTTCAAGGCAGCATTCTGGAGCTTCTTTCTGTAGGCATGATCACCAACACAGTAAATATTCCTCGATGAAGCAAACGAATGAGTGGATTGTTTAAGTCAAATAACACATATGTAGCTTTTTATCAGCATGTCCCTATAGAATATTAGTTGTATGACTTTTACACTTTATTTATACACGTTGGGTTTTCAAGATAGGGTTTCTCTGTGTAGCCCTGGCTGTCCTGGAACTTGCTCTGTAGACCAGGCTGGCCTGGAACTCAGAGGTTCAACTGCTTCTGCCTCTGCCTCCCAAGTGCTGGGATTAAAGGCGTGCACCACCACTGCCTGGATGAGTTTTATGTTTTAAAAAGGTGTTGCAGGGTCAGAAAGTGTGAAGGATAAAAGGTTAAAAGGGGTTAAGTAGAGCAGAGCTTGTGGTCTAGGGTTGTGGATCCCAGTTAGAAGGTAGGAGGGCTTCCCTTAGCTAGCCTCAGCCAGAGCTACATAGTGAGTTCAAGTCCAGCAAGGACACAAACTGAGATTTTATCTACAAAAGAAAGAAAAGAATTAAAGGAGTGAGCACAGAGGGTGTTGGCAGGAACCTGTAGAAACTGCTCAGAAGTCTAGGCTAAGAGGACCACTGAGGTCAGGAATTAAAGACTAGCCTAGGCTACACAGCAAGACCTAAAAGAGAAGTTTCATTGTGTTTCTAATCCAAAGAAAGTTAAATGGGACTTTGTCTTTTTACTCTGTAATTTTTTAAGGGTTCTGTTATGTTCATGTTAGTATACCAATATTATATGATAATCAGCATTAAAATTATATTTATAGTTGTTTATTATCATCATTATTACGGGGGGCACACAGGAGGTCAGAGGACAACTTTTAGGAGCTGATTCTCCCTCTCCTAGGGATGTAACTCCTGCAGGCAAGGCTGCACATGGCAGCAGTGCCTTTACCTGCTGAGCCATCTTACCGCCAACATGTGATACTTATGATTAACAAACATGTGATACTTATGGTTAACATGTGATACTTATGGTTAACATGTGATACTTATGGTTAACATGTGATACTATGGTTAACATGTGATACATATGGTTAACATGTGATACATATGGTTAACATGTGATACTTATGGTTAACATGTGATACTATGGTTAACATGTGATACTATGGTTAACATGTGATACTTATGGTTAACATGTGATACTTATGGTTAACATGTGATACTTATGGTTAACATGTGATACTATGGTTAACATGTGATACTTATGGTTAACATGTGATACTATGGTTAACATGTGATACTTATTCAGTGTGTTGTTGGGTGTGGTTGGCACATGCCTGTAATCCCAGCACTTGGGTAGTAATCCATAACGAGTCAAAACCAATCTGTGCTACATGAGACTCCATCTTAAAAAAAAAAAAAAGACAAGAAATTTAACGTTAATATGTTCCTGGTTTTCCTAATGTTATTTCATCAAGGAGCCAGTCATTTTTATTTCTTTTGCATTTACACCACGATAACCACTGGGGACGTATCCAAAGAATGGGGCAGTAAATATTTGTTTCTGTTGCCCTGCGTTTGTGAGAAGATGGCGTGATGACTTAGCTGGGCTGTCATCTGGACTTCTCTTAAGTCTTCTAAGCAGCCTGATGTTGTGCCACAGCTGAGCCGCAGCACACGTCTGTCCTGCCACTAGCAGAGACATGAGTGACAATACGTTCTGTGTTTCTGGATGTATGTGGTGTGTCCAGTCGAAAGCTGGAGCGGGAAGTGACCAGATTCAGTGTCTTGCTTTTTATCTGTGCTCAAGACCAAGACATGACATTTCAGGGATGGCAGAGGAGCCCTGAGTGAAAACCATTATTTGGGAGACCCTGAGCTAGAAATTAGCTCTGACCGTTGAGCCTTTGGTTTAGAGCCTGACAGGTGGAACCACCAATCCAAACCTGAGAAGTGGCGACTATGTGTTTGTAAACTTTTGGGGGTTCTCAGTAAATCTTTTTTCTCTTTAGCAAAGGACTGTTTCTGAAGGCCTCTTTCAGATACCTCTCACCTTACTCCTCTCACTAATTCATCCAACGTGTATTTTTTGAGCACCTATTTCATCCAAAGTATATTTATTGAGCACCTACTGTTTATTAAACATTGGGTTGCCACTGACTGTATTTATGTTAATACCTTATCTATGAAATATATTTTATTTGCATTAAGAGCAATTTAAGGAGGCACTGAGCACAGGGAAGGGTCATCAGGAAAACAGAGGATGCCAAGATGGAACTCATGGTTTGTACGCTCATCTAAAAAATTAATAAAAGGAAAGATACTTTTCAATAACTTATTCTCTTTAATCCCCCAAATTGAAAAAAAATAATTCAAAGTGTCATTTCAAGTATTAATTAACTATATGTAAAAATTTTAGCATGTGTGTTTTTTGAAAAACTACTTTAAAATGTTCTCATTTGAAATAAGGTCTGCCCTATCTGGCCTAGAATAGATGATACAGTCTAGTATTGAAAGTTCAGTGATCTTTTTTCAGCTGCCTGAATACTGGTATTACAGGTGTGAGCCACCCCGTTAGATTTAAATTTTCTTTTAAAATTGAGCCAGGTATATTTGGCATCTACAGTCAATGTTAAAAACTCAAACAGGTAAATAGTAATTGTTTGTTTTTATAGGGTATAATATGATGCTTTGATATGTGTATATGCTGTAGAATAATTAAATTGGGGTGTGTGTGTTGGTTTTGTTTTGAGATGGGGTATCCCTTTGTTGCTCAGGCTGGTCTTGAACTCACAATCTTCCTGCCTTGCTTTCCAAGCACTGAGTCACCTGGCTTTATCTCACACTTGTTAACTTTTGTGTTTGTGTATGTGACAAGAATATTTGAAATGATCTCTTAACAACTTTGAAATGTACAATACTTATCAGTAACTACCACCACTGTACACTAAACTCAAATGCTTGTTCTGTCTGCTTAACTGACGCTTGTGTTCTTTGACCCACATGTTTCCATGTCTACATTTTCTTTTTTAAAGACTGGTTTGACTTAAGGCTGAGGATATAGCCCAGTGACAGAGTGCTGGCCTAGTCCGTGTGAGGCCCTGGGTTTAATCTTGAGCCCTGAAAAATAGAAAAAAAAAAGTTGTGATAGTTCCTGCACAAGCAGAGCAGTGAGTGAGACTGAGGAGCTGACAGAGCTAGGTTTGACTGTACCAGTTGCCTGAGCAAGGCACAGAGCAGGACCTGCTGAGAAAATGGCTGCCGTGAACCAGGAAGCAGATCCCATACACAACTGGCTGCTTACGATCAGCCTCTAGAACTTTGTGAGATGAATATGTGCTGTTGGAGCCAAACAGACCATGCTTATTAAAGGACATGGAACTGAGACAAGAGACAGTGTGGTGAAGACATGAACAGACTTGGTGAAGAGAAGGAATGAACACCACACAGAACGTATAAGGGGCTGGAGATACAGTCGGAGGTAGAGAGTTGGTCAAGCACACACAGGGCCTGGAGGGTGATTGTCAACACAAGGAGTAAATCCTATGACAGTTTATTTATTTTGTCTTTCAGCACAGGGCCTGAACTGTCAGCTGACTTGAGTTGTGAGCACGGTTGTGGACGTTGGACACTAAGAAAGTTAAGGCTTGGTTAGCAGGACCCTAGAGTCTGGGAGTAGGGTGCAGCTAATGAGCACTGCTTCCTGCCTCTAACTTGGGGTGCAGCCAAAGGCCTTTTAGATCTTGTTTCTCCTTTATTTTCAGTGTGTTTAGTGTTTTAAGACAGCTAGCATATTCCAGAAATGACAGTAGCGGTATGGACATGATTTTTCGTCTCCACCAACACAATCCAGTAGTGTAATTAGAAGCCTTCCAGAGTACATTACCATTAAGGCTGTTGACCTCCCCAGCTAACTGCTCAGCAGGCCTGTTCACTACGACCTCTTGTCTGCTTCAGTCAAGTCCCGCTGCGCTCAGGGAGCCCTTCCTCACATTAAAAGTCTCTGGCTTCCTGGTCAAGTTCCACTTACATGTGTTTTTAAGATTTAAAATTACATGTATTCATTCATTCATTCATTCATTCACTCACCTTGTGGGGGTAAAGGTGCATGTGCCACCATGTGGAGGTCAGAGGACAAGCTATGCGTCTGTCCTACATGGCTATCCTGTTGCTCCCAGTTGGATACAGTCTGATAGGTTTGGCAGCTCTGGGTTTGAACACTAAGCCCCCTCACCAGCCCTTCACACTGTTGACACCACACACTGGCACCCAGCAGGGACAAAAAGTCCTAGGTCCTTCGGGTCAAATAAAATCTGCTCCCTCCTACGTCCTTAGAACCACCTCTGTCACCCCCTGTGGAGAGCTCTTCGGTCTCTCAGGTGTCTGTCAGGTTTTCTTTCATATGATGATGCATCACTGGATACCTGGTAGGTACTGCAGTTCATTCTCCACTGCTCTTCAGGCCGTGTGTGCATGCATGTACACACGAGTGCATGTACACGTGCACACATGTGTGTGCACAGGTGTGTGCACGTGTGCGAGTGCTTAAGACTAGAAGCTGAGAGAGACCGTAACTGTAAGGAATAACTTCCTTATCATTTAGGTGAGGAGGAGATGGTGGGTGAAGCCACAGAGGCAAGTGTGTCCCTGTCTGTTTTGAGAAGTATTACCATAATGAATGGGAGGCTGAGAGGTATGTGAGGCCGAGCCAGACTGTTACAATATTCATTTACTTTATTTTATCTTGTGTATGTATGTGTACTGTGTATGTGTTGTTTGTGTTAGTGTATATGTGTACCATGGCACATGTGTAGAGGTAGGGAGTTGATTCTCTCCTTATTATTTATTATATATGTATAATAAAATTTATATATATATAAGTTTAATTAATTAAGAAATTACATTTTGTTTACATTGCTCACTTCCCTTTCCTCCCTCAAAGCTGTCTCAATTCCCCCTGTATCCTTTAAATTAATGATCTTTTTTCTTTAATTATTGCATGTATGTATGTATATACGCACACATACACAAATACATATATATCCCTAAATATAAGTTTCTCAGTCCATATGATATTAGTTGTATGTCTGTTTCATTCTTTCTTTCTCTCTCTTTCTCTCTCCCTCTTCTTTTTGAAGAACCCCAAGTCGGTCTTAAAATCTTGAGCTTTTTGCCTTAGCCTCCCAGGGACTGTGATTCTGGGGGTTCCCACTATGCCCAGCTTGAGGGTTTGAAGAGAGAGAGAAATCAAATAAATCTCTTGGGAAATGCCCAGGTAACCTCGGACACACTTGCTGGGCAGCACTAAAAATGGTGGTCATAAATTTGACGTAAGATTTGTAGATGGTGAAAACATAGGCAGGTCAACAAGTAGGAGATCCTGGTGAGAGCCAGGAGTTATTAGAACTTAGATACCAATACCAGAAGCACCGAGTCAGGACCAGAGAGGAACACTTGACTGGGAAGGGGAACACTTAGTACTGTGACCTCATCAGGAAGTCTAACCTTCCAAACCTCCCAGACTTGGTTTCTTCCAGAGACTGAAGTAAATAGAATTTTTGAGGACATTCTTACTGAAATCAAGGCTTGGTCCAGTGTGACTGATGTGTCTGTGGGGAAAGGTTTAACCTGTGGACCTGAGTTGAGACCCTGGAAACCCCATGCTAGGACAGGACAGACTCCTGTAGGTTGTCTTCTCATGTTCATACATGGGCCATGGCACGCGCTCGCACACGCGCGCGCGCACACACACACACACACACACACGGGGGGGGGGGGGGAGAAGTGTAAAGAAATCAGTGCTCACCTGGTAATCATCAAATGCTCTGTGCTTGGATCTACTGCTGAGGCTCCAGTAAGCTTAAAATGTTTAGATATGTTAATTGTATCTCTAAATAAAGGAAATAAAATGTTTATAAGGAATAGTCACCTCACAACTTTTGGTAGAGTTTATTAGGAAACAAACATTAATAGGACAATGACCCTTGAAAGCTGAGGTGTGGCTCACTTGGGAGAGTGTCTGCCTGGTGTGAACATACCCCAACAGGGGGCAAACTCGGTGGTGCACAACTGTGACCCCAGAACTCTGGATGTGGAGGCAGGGAGATGAGGAGCTTAAGGTTTTTCCTGGTTATATATAGGGAGAGTTGGGGCTAGCCTGGGCTACAGAAGATCCTGTCTTATAAAAAAAAAAAAAAAAGACACAATGAATGGTCACAAGACCCCTAATGGTGGTCCTCTTGTTTACTTGCACTTTGCAAGTCTTCCAGAGTTTCTATACAACTCTAGCACAGGAGGTGAGGATAGCCTGAAGTTGACTAAGGGCCCAAGCCCACCCCTGAACTCTAGAATGTTTTATGCTTGTCAAGTCGTGAGTTAAGATTTGTAACATTTAAAGCTATTGATACATATCCTGGATCCTGTGATCCTTTTATGTCAGCTCTCTGGGCGGGGAGTCCTTATCTAGGCCTCAAACAGCAAACAGAAGAAACAAAAGAGGGCTAGTTCTTTGCTGTGGAAAAAGAGAGGGGTTTTGGGTCCCCTTTTGGTCCCAGCTTTCAGATTTAAGGGAGAACAAGCTCCATCCCAAGCCCCATCTGCTGTGTGGAGACCACAGAGATCCCAAGTGGGTTTGTTATTACTTTGAAATGCTGCAAGTTTTCTGGCCTCATTGGAACCCCTGCTGTGGGGAAATTGAAGGCAGGTGAATTCTGGAAACCTCCATCCTGGGCCTCTGCTTCTCAGGAAATGGCATGTTGGCAGAGGCTGGTGGTTTTATGATCGCAGGGGAATTTGTTTTATATTTTCATTTCCAAGCCCTGGCAGGAATCAGGTCTAAATCAGGTGCTTGTTTGGCTCTCTGCCCTGCACACAGGGTCATCGAAGAGTAATTTTTCCTTGTTAATTGGAATTTTGCCCATTGCATATTTTATCAGTCCAGACTAATCCTCTTCTCAGATACAGATATAGAAAAATGTGGCTCTAAATTTCTGCCTTCAATTAAGATGCTCTATGAAACACCTGCAAGTATGCCCTGGCATCTTCTGGAGCAAACTTTTGAGATGAAGTTGTAAAGCTGCCCGGGACAATAGGCCAGCTGAACCGAAGGTGAGCGTGCATGCTAGAGTCAGCAGACCGAGTCTGTCACCACAGTTTTGGAACAGCATTTGGTGTCACTCATCCTTTAGAGTGGTTGTGCGGTTGCCTCTGAGCTGCTGGCTGTGCTTGACAAACTTTAAGCTCATGTTTGTACCTGGGAGAAAGGAGTCGGTTTTTGTGAATGAGTGGAAGTCAGCAATTCCACTCAACAAACATTGTATCTAGTAAAGCTCCAAAGAGTTTTAAAACCCAGAACAATGGAATAAGACTTTCTATCCCCCTCCCCGCCCTCCGCCCCCCAAGGGGCTCATTGTCACCTGTGGTACAAAGCACACCTGCAGATAGGGACTCTGGAGCCAGGTAATTGCCTGACTCAGCCCCTTGCTGGTAAGTGGCTCAGCCTCTCTGTGCATCATGTTATACTTGATGATCTGAGGATAACAGCACTGTTGTGGGCTTTATTTTACTATTCGGGTAGACAAGGCTTCACAGTGATCAGGTTGGCTTCACACTCATTAGGAAGCCAAGGCTGACCTCGAACTTCTGATCATCTCCCAAAGTGCTGGGAATGTAGGCACCTGTCATCACACCTAGTGTATATGGTGGTAAAGATAACACCTAAGGCTTCATGCATATAAAGCAAGCACTGGGTCAACAGAGCTATGTACAGCCCTGGTACAGGGTCTGACGAATTAAATTCATAAATTATAAAGCATATGCTGACTTCTATATCAGGACTTATGAAAGGGAAGGTAGAAACAACCTAAAATAGGGTTTTAAAAAGTGACTGGGTCTTTCAGAAGATTGGAGTAAGTACTTTTTCCTCCAAGGGGGCCAGGGCAAACCTAGAGTAAACATTACCGACAAACAGGTCACTACACATTTCCTCAGTTGTCTGCTTATCAGTGGAATCTGGAGACATGCCACAGGATGAGTCACTGTAAAAGAGTGAGTCCCTGCTTCGGGGAGGGTCTGTTCCTTGAGACAGACACAGGCTCTGTAAGTCACCAGGATGCTGCTGTCAAACACTTCTTGTGCAAGTAAGATGAAGTAGACTTTTTAAAAAAATGCCAACTCTCTTTACAATTCTTCTTGGGGAGTGGGAGACCATCCGTTTGTCTAAACAAGACCTGCAGAATGACAACACCAGTTGACATGGGGGATGTGGGTTGAGGAAATGTCACAAAGTCCCACCCTTAGATGAAGAACTGCAGGCAATTAATGGCTGCTGAGAGAAGAAGAATCAGTCTTCTCTAGGGATGAGCCCCTTGGTAGGTCAGTCAGTTCCAAGGTCAGCCCCAAACACACACACATGAGCAACACTAAGTGGTGCAAAAGGTTCTCTCTCTGTCTCTCTGTTTCTCTCTGTCTCTCTGTCTCTGTCTCTGTCTCTCTCTCTCTCTCTCTGTGTGTGTGTGTGTGTGTGTGTGATGTGTGTATGTGTGTGTGCGTGTTTAAAACAATAATTAAAGGAGAAATCATGAATTTGAGAGGGAGTAGAGAGGGAACAATATTCTTAAAAGAGTTTTTAAAAACTCAAATTAAAAATGACCATTTGTGTGCCTGCTTATAAAAATAAAGTTTGTCTACCATGCATGAAGTCTTGAATGGCTTGTGCCTAGATTCCCCAGAGGTGAAGGCAGAAAGATCAGCAGTCATTGTACCACACATGAGGTTGCAGGACCAACTGGGTCACGCGAGACCCTGCCTCAAACCAAAGAAACACAGAAGACAAAAAAGCAAACAAAAACAGAAAAGAAAGCAGCTGGCAACAGGAAATGTTTCACAATACTACCTCGGACCAAAGCAGCAGCTGACACTCAGGCCAGTGAGGTAGCTCAGCAGGCAAGGACACTTGATGCCCTGACCTGAGTTTGAGCCCTGAAATCCGCATCATGAAGGGAGAAAGCCAACTCCAGAAAGTCATGACAAGATACTGTATACAAATAAATAAAGGGGAGAAAATTTAAAGTGATACCACCTCTCCACACATGACTAGTTACTGAATACTGATTCAGTCCTTGTATTTTCTTGTGTCACTTGCTAAAACGAAGCATATCTGAGCTCCTTTTAAAGCCCTAGGATGTCAATATGGAAGCTTCTGGTGGTTAAGCCTGCTAGTTAAGGATTTGAACTCAAGGTAGACAAGTGCTCCTACTTAGTAGCTATAGACCTCGGTTCATACACAGGACTTGGAGATTGTATTCACATGTACAGAACATTTGGTATCCTGATTGGCAGAGAGTAGTGGGATTTTAAAAGTGGTGTCCTTTGGGCTCTACAGAAGGGCCCTTCATCAGTCTCCCAAGACAAAGGCTATGTACCCTAGGTTGGAACACATGAGCCTCTTGCCATATCCATCCCACACATGGCAATTTAAATGTTGAATTAAATAATCCTGCCCAGTTCAAGTGCTCAAGTGTGCCCTTGAGACTAAAGACATGATTTTAGGCATCAGTGTGTGTAATTAAGAAACCTGGAGGCCTTAAAGCTAGACTGTGTTTAGACCTGGGCTCCCTGGATCTTGTTTCTTCAGGATATTGTGTCCACTAGCATTTCCAGTACCTCAGCTCTCACTCTCAAACAATGCTTAACACCTATTGGTAAGGCGTTCTGTTAGTTACCTTGCTGTTGCTGTGGGGAAGGTGAGCAAGGCAACTTGCAGAAGGTGCATTTAATTTAGCTCATGGTGTAAGAATCCATCATGTCAGGGCAGAAACGTGAAGCAAGCAGTGGTGATGCTCTCAAGAGCAGGGAGCCGAGAGATTGCATCATTAATAGCAAACACCAAATAGATTGAACTGGAGGTAGGCAGAGGCTGTAAGCGCTCAGAGACACACCCCACCAACGGATGTACCCCCCCAGCAAGGCTGCACTGCCCCATAACCTCCCCAAACTGAACCACCAACTGGGAACCAAGTGTTCATGCCTGAGCCTATGGGGGAACGTTGCTTATTCAAATCATCATAGATACCTAACAAAGAGATTTCCATAGTAACTCATTTGATTAATGATATAAATTATTACAATGAGTCTCTGTAACTACATATAAACATATGGAAGAATTGAGATACATTTCCCATTTTTCTCAAGAAGTGGATTCCAGTAACTTTCTATTAGTAGTTAGTAGTTCAGTCAGTAGTTAGAGTACTTAGTGTGCATGAAACCTGTCTCCATCCCTGGCACCACATAAAACCAGGCATGGTGGCAATGTCTGTAATCCTCTCAAGATTTAAGACATAGAGGCAGGCAGAGCTGAAGTTCAAAGTCATCCTGGGCTACATGAGACCTCATCACAAATGAAAATAAATATAATGTAGGTCATGCTTTGTCACAGTGCTTCTCAACCTTCCTAATTCTGCGACCCTTTAGTACAGTCCCTCATGTCGTGGTGACCTCCAACCATAAAATCATTCCATTGCTACTTCAGAACTGCAACTTTGCTACTGTTATGAATTATAATGAAAGCATCTGTGTTTTCACAGTATCCTGTAAATATGAGTGTTCCCATTCCTCTTGTGCTCGATAGACATTATCATTTATCTCTCTGCTGATAGCCATTCAGTCGGATGAGGTATCCATAGTTTTAATTTTTGCTTTTCTGATGGTTACTGGTGATAGACATTTCTCATGGTTCCGAGGGTCATTTCTGGCAACACTTTGGATAGATGTCAATGTACACCAATTGCCACTTCCTCGTGTGGTGCTGTTCATCTGTGTGCTGCTGGGATCTGGAGGCTGTTGTGCCATGTGCTTTGTGGATTTCAGCCTCTTGTCATGTACTGTTGTACGTCACACACTCCTGATCTCTGGCTTGTTTCTCCCCTTTGTTGTTTGTCATTGCCGAACACAAGTTTTATATAATCCTGTTTGTCTGCTCTTACTTTTTTGTTTGGTATCTTACCCTAGGATAAACTTTGCCATTTCAATTCAAAAATCCAAAACCCACTCCCCCTGCAAAGTGTTTTCTGATGGTCTTAGGTGACCATAAAGGTGTTGAAACCCACATGCTGAGACTGTATGAGAAGCCTTCTCCATTGGGTGTGCTGGCTGGCCCACGCCTGTAATCGTTGAACTTGGGAAGTGGGAGGCAGAAGCAGGAGAATTGAGAGTTCAAGGGCAGGGTTCACTACTTAATGAGTTGGAGCCCCTGAATAACATGAGACCCTATCAAAGGAAAACTGAACCAAACCAAAACAACAGCAACAACAACCCCCCCCAACCCTATCATCAATTCTCCATGTTCGAAGCCTAGCACTTTTAGAGGAAGTCTGAAGGGGAAGCTCGTAGGTTCTTTGGAAAGTCAGTTGTGTTAGGTGGTGTTTTGCTAGGGCAAACACAGGAAAGAGGTTTTTGTTTTTTCGAAGCAGACACAAGTGAAAGGTTAAGGTAGTGAAAGGAACATTTCACTGAAATTTCACTGAAGCAGACACAAGTGAAAGGATGTTCTGCTAAAGCAAGCACATAAAGGGACACGTGATAAAAGACTCTTCACTAACGACACACATGTATTGGTCCGCCTTACACTGCAAAGTTGAACCCCATTTGTCAGGACTCCAAAGAGAGAAACACACCAAGAAACTTTGGTGGTGTGTCTCAGTTTCTTGTGGCTTCCACGGACTCGGGCTGATTGACAGTGATGTCAGCTGAGAAGACCAGTGGAGGACATGTGATGTTTGGAGGGAGTATAAATAAAGCTCAGTGGACAGTGACAGGGGCTGAGCTAGGTTTGCTTGTAGAGCTGGATATGTAACTCTTGTTGGTCTGGAGTCTTCTTTGATCTTCGATTCCAAGAGGCATAGCTGAGAACTTCTCCCGACATTCCTCTTGGTCCCTCCTGCTGCTGAGGCAGACCCCTGGCTGTCTCTGCTATGTGGTGCCACCACTACTGATTCGTGTTTACTATCCCAACTCTACCGAATTAGACCGTCAATATATATCTGTGAAGTGCTTTCAAGTGGATCGAGCTGTCTCTTCAAACCTGTGAATGGAACTGCCGATTTCCAGGCAACACAGACAGGAGTTGCTCCAAAGAACCATTCTAAACAGGTCCCCTTCCCTGTATCCATTCATTTTTCCTACCTCTCAGGAGGGTGTTGGGCTAGAAGGGACCATCATCAAAAATAGGCTTTAAAAAATTAAAATTACAGATGTCTGGCTGGGTTACTTATTTGGGCAAAGGTTCCTTGATTATCCAGCAGCTGTCAAGACTGGAAACCTGTCTTTGAATTAGTCACTTCCATCTCCCCATCCATCTGCTGTGGCACCTGTAGAGTTTCCTGTGAAGTAGCTGGTGACAGAGTTCAGAGGGTAGGTGTGCTCGCTGTCAAGCCTGAAGAACTGCACCTAAGTTGTAGCCCTATGCTGTGGGAAGGGAGAAAGCTGTCTTCTGACCTCGACTCTGGCCAAGACTGGTTTTGAACTTTTGATCCTTCTGCCATACTTGGTTGTATGTGGTGCTGGGGCTCGAACCCAGGGCTCTGTGTATGCAGGCAAATACATTACTGTCAAGCTACAATCCCAGTGGGCAATTCACCTTTTAATAGAAAGTGAGGCATAAACAGTATCAGATTTGTGTTTGGTGATTGAAGTAGCTGCATTCAAGTCTTGCAAGGTGCAGTCTACCAGGACACGCCTGCAGGCAGCACCCTGCGTGCTCACCTATCCTCTACACGCAGAGGACCTTGGGGGAAACTGCAGGGATGGAATTCAGGTAGCACATCAGCACCTGGAGAAGGCACACTGCGCTAGGCTGTAGAGAGAAAGAGGCAAGACCCTGTCTACACTGCAAGAGCGGATCTTTAGATAACCAGAACTGGAGACTTGGGGAGTGGAGGTGGGAAACCAGACTCGGGCAGAATGAATGTGTGCACGGGCCTGCGGTGTGGGAATGGGCTTCTCTGAGATATTTTAAAAAGAATTGTTATACCAACAACCAGGAACCAAATAAAACCCTATCTTCTCCTAACGCCCTGGTAGTTTGAAGGATCCCGGGGGAGGCAGCGAGTCCCCTCAGTGCGCGCCACATTCCGGGTACCCCACACTTCTCTCAGGCCAGGGATGCCCAGCTGTCACCCCATCCCGGGCCGTTCCCCCAACTTCCTTTCTCTCCTTACAGCTCCAACCTTCTCCGCCCAAAGGGAAGCGCAGGCTGGAGCAAGCTCTCTAGGCTCATCCATCAGAAGGGGAGGAGAAGGAGAGGAGGGGCAGGAGGAGGAGTTTCGAGGCGGCCGAGCCCCCGAGGCCCGAGGTGCCCTTCCCCCCTCGCGCTGATTGCTGTGGCTGCGCGCCCGACCCCGCCCGCGCGTGTGCGCGGCCGAGCTTGGGCGCCGCACGGGCCTGATGGGGGTGATCCAGGCTTTCGGGGACGCCGAGTGCCACTTTCCTCCTCCCTGGCAGTGAGAGAGAGAGGAGAGAAGGGGAAGCGGGCTGCTATCCTTCCAGGCCACTTTCGCTGCGCGATTCCGCGAGCTCCCGGCAGGAGGTGAAAGTCCTCGGCAGAGTCCGGATGGCGCAGTTGAACTGCGGCTGCTGAGCTCGCGGCCGCCTGCGCGCGCTGGGCGCGGGGACTCGCCTCCGCTACTCCCCCACCTCGCGGCGGACGACCGGTCCTGGACACACCGCCTGCGAGGTACGTGCTGCTCTGCGCAGGGTCAGCGGCTGTGCACGCTGTGCCGTGCGGGTCGGTGCCTGCTTTGCGGGGTTGCTCGGGCCACCGGGACCTGGCTTTGGTCCGGCCGGGTTGACGCTGAGCCGAACCGGGATCCGCTGCTGTCCCGGGTGGGCAGCGCCGGGGAGGAGCTCCCCACGCCCGCTTTCGCTCTTCCTCTCCGCGGTTTCCTAGTCCCGTGCGGGGCCGCAGGCCACTGCCCTCCCGGCGCGTGACAGCGTGGGTGGGCACTCGACCGTGATGGGTAGCAGTGGCCGCGGCCGCGGGATACGCTCGCCCACGCCAGTCTAGGGTCCCCGCTGGCCGCGCCCTGGCTCGGGGAGTCAGTCCCGAAGACGCCGTGGAGGACGCGCCCGGGTTAACCCGGCCGCGCTCCCGCTGATGGGAGAGGCTCCCTAGGAGTGTGAACTTGGTTGGGACAAACTTGAAACTCTTGGGTGTTGCTAGAGGAATCCGCTTGTAGAGTTGGGCTTATTGGGGGCATTTGCACCACTTTCCCGCGCCCGATAGGAGTTTCAGACTGCTGGCGTGACAAGCCCGGACTACCGCGGCTTAGGTGTCGGTGCAAACAGTCACCCCACTCGCTAGCTGTGACCTGGGAGGACTCGGTCCCCCAAGGTGGCTGTGCGGTTTGGAGGAGTGCACAGATGTTCTGGACTAGGACCGCGCAGAGCGCTCGCTGCACAGGTGTTTGCGCCTCGTGCTGCGCCCTGCGGTGACAGGAGAGCCGCGAGGGTAGGCATCCTGCGAGTGTCAGACTGGGATGAAGAACCAGCTGATGTAAATTTTCTTCTTCTTTTGAAGAAGTGAGCAGCTTGGGAGAGTACCAACATGCAAAAAACAAAACAAAAAACGTATCGGGATCCTTTAATATCCCGGGAATGGCCCTTGTAGCGGGTAATTTTAGGGAGAGCTCAACTGGTTCTTTTGGGGTACTAAAATGGAGTGTATTGATCCCCTCCTGTGTGTCACTATCTCCAGCAACTCCAGCTAGTTCCTGTCAGGATTTAAGGACCATCCCAACTCTATGGTTAAAAGTGATTTTAGTGGACCCGTTTTACAGACCATATATGCTAGACTCTAGCAGCTAGAGGCAAAGTTACTTGTCCAAGGTCACATACAGCTTTCTGTTACTTTTAACCCAAGAGCTGCCTTGGTCGGTCATGGTGGAAAGTGTGCTAAGATCCTTGGGCACTAAGTCCTTGGCCCTCTGTTCTCACCCAGCTTCCTGTCTTGAGTTCAATACATCTTTTGAAACGCAGATAAATTATCCGTGATTAATTTAGGTGATCGTACACGTATGTACTTTGCAGATGCCAGAATCCAGCTTCTGGAGCCTGGGTCCAAATAATTATAAATAGAACTCTGACTTGTGTTAATTTGGGTCTTTATTTTTCATTACTTTTATTAATCCACCAGACATTGTTGATCAAGGCTGCTTGGCTTCCTTAGGAAACAGCTTGAGGTTGGCACAGGAGGTAGGGAAATAATTCTTACCCCCTGAAGGGCTATTAAAGAGGACTTGATTTCATGCCATTGTCTCAGCGAGAGGATGTTGCTCTGTTCCTTGATGTGCTCTGCTTTTGGCTTTAATTCCGCATTGTTTAGCATTTCAAGGCTTCGGCAAGCTTTTTACTCTTGATATTGTTGTCAGCTTTAAACGTCCCCTATTGTGATGGAATCTGGCCACCCCACGCCAGCTTTGCTTAACTGTTGATTAAGATATGTACATTAAAAAAACAATAAAGTCATCAACTGAGTTTTGAACCCCAGTACTTCAAAGGCCTATGCCCTGAGAAATTCATTGTTATTTTTAACATTAGCCAGCAGGGGGCGCACAGCATATTATTGATGTCCTGCTGACATCTAAACCTGTTTGTACTGTGTAGCATGTATTTCAGAAATGGAAACTATTGTAGCTTTATTTAGTACAGTAACTAAGTTGCTTTCTGAGTTTTCCCTTTAATTTCAACTGTTTAAAAATGGGATGATCTTGTGTTCAGGGCCTGAATGTTAAATGTGTGTCTAGAACTTGTGGTGACTTGGTAAATATTTAAATACGACTCATGGGGTCTCTTTCTTTCTTTCTTTCTTTCTTTCTTTCTTTCTTTCTTTCTTTCTTTCTTTCTTTCTTTCTTTCTTTTTCTAGTTTCCTTTCCTTGAGAGGTATGTATGTAAGATTTTGTGTTGTTTGAATAGCATTTTAGGTTATTTAGGGGAACTGGCAACCCAAAGAGATTCATTTGCAAATCCTTTTGTAATGACACCCCCCTCCCATTGTCTGAATGCATGAACTCATTCTTGGGGAGGTTGACAGATTCAGTACTATCATCATTATCTTTCGTTAACATCTTCCAAGTATAAGGTAATCTGAGCTCATTATATCAAGTCTCCTTTATACAGCTGTGCATTCTGCAGACATGTATATTTTAATTCAGTTTGAATTCCCTCATCAAAAATGCTTGAGGGTGCTGGGTAGTGGTGGCACATGCCTTTAATCCTAGCACTCAGGAAGCAGAGGCAGGAGGATATCTGTGAGATTGGGGCCAGCCTGGTCTACAGGGTGAGTTCCAGGATAGCCAGGGCTACACACACACAGTGAAACCCTGTCTTGAAGAAGAACGGCTTGTGGGTAGAAGGGCTCTGGATTTCTTCGGACTTTGGAATATCTGTATACACATAATGATCTCTTGGGAGAGGGAGTCAGGTGTAAACAATCTGTGCGTAATATATATTTGATAACATAGAGGCAGTTTCATATAATGTTCTTAGTGTATCTACATTTTGAGTTCAGCTGGTGTGGAATTTTCCACTTGTAGTGTCATATTTGTGCTGAGAAAGTTATGGATTTGGGGACATTTTAGATGTTAGGTTTTTGGGTTGGGTGAATAGTTCTGAGCCACATTCTGTGTAAGTACAGGTATCTGCTGTGTTTAGGCAATCATGTCTGAAAATACGCCTATAAAATATTTATGAATTAACATGCTTATAAATCAGCCAGACTCAATTTTTTTTTAAACTAAAGTCTTTCTGTCTTTGTAGTTTTGCAAGTTTCGTTTCTTGTGTATCGTGTGTTAAAGATTTAACTTTCCTTTCTATTAACTGTCAGGGTCAAATGGACCCTAGTTTACATCATGTTAAAATGTAGCTATTTCTTTGTAAATATCAGTCTGTATTTAACTCACAGACTAGCATTAATTCAGGGTCTGCTTTAGTCTTTCATTCTTTGATCTAGTAGACTTGTTTCACAAATGTTTGTCAGACCCCTGCTCTCTAATCAGCTTCTGGTTCATGGCTTTGGCGTTTAGTAAATGAGTTTAGCATCTTGGTAGCATGGGGTCGGGATGGTTCTGAGAGGTCAAGGCCTTCTTTCAGAAAGGGTTTAAGAATTGGTGGAACTGTTTTTGTTGTTGTTGTTGTTGTGTTTTTTCCTAGAAGGAAACTGTTGTCCCCTTCTTTTTAAGACTCAAAGGAATTAATTTTCTTTTTGCATAAAACTTAACTTACAAAAATCAGCTTGTCTAAAAGCCTAGGGAAATCCTTTGGGGTCACTTCTGGCTTTTTTTAGTGCCCAAGGAGCCCTCAAGTTCTGGGGATCATGAATCTATGTAAAGCTCTGGTTTTATATTTTAAACTGCAGGACAGAACAGGAAGAATTTAGAGGGTGATAGGTAAAGTGGAAATGTTACTATAGCCCACCCCCACCCCGTGGTTCTGTTTTTAATTATTTTTGTTCTTGATAAGTTAGTTACATTTCTTGTCTCTCTCTCTCTCTCTCTCTCTCTCTCTCTCTCTCTCTCTCTCTCTCCATTTGCTTCCATATATGTATGTGTAACTTGTATATACCTGGTGCCTTCCTTCAGAGGTTAGAAGAAGGTGCTGTATTCCCTGGAACTGGAGTTACATGTTTTGGGTTTGTTTTTTTGTGAGCTCCCACAGGTGATGAGAACAGAGCCTGTGTCCTTTGAAGCTCAACCAGTGCTCTTCACTATGTGGCCATTGCTCCAACCTCCTTATAAGTCATTTTGCAATGTAGATTTTCTATCTTTTCGTTGCTGTTGAATGGGAAATTGTGGTGGTCAGATTTATTGGTTGATAGAGGACAGCCTTTCCACCAAGGTCCCTATATTAAATAATGATTTTAATAGCTATTTCAGTAAGTTCCTTATTTCCTTAAACTGTCAAACATTGCCTTTTTTTCACATTCAAAATCTTTTAACTAGTTTTTGAAATTTACATAACTGGTTATGTTAGGTTCATGTTTTTAGAGACCTTTAACTTAGATGTTCTCTTTCACCGCCTCAGGAGAGTAGCCAGTTAAGAATTATTTGGGGGTTCTGGGCTTTGAGCCCAGGCCCTTACGCATATGAGACAAGCATCGGGTCTCTGAGCTACACCCCCATACCCCAAAAGTTATCCCTTCAGGAGCATCAGTGAGTAAGAGATTCCGTGAGATGTATCAGTGGAGCACACACCTGACACAGGAAGTTCTCTGGTTTCCCTGTCTTCAGACTCACGTGTGAAATGACAGCAATGCTTCTTTGTTGCTAATTTGTTCAGTTTCTAGTCAGGCTGAAATAAACCAAACACCACTTGGAAAAGCTGTGCTAAGATAAGCTAGGTCCATTTTCTGGGCTCTGGATTTCTTCTTTATAGCTTTTGAAATCACACATTTGCTTGTTAATTGACTTGTTCCATTTACAAAGTCCTTGCTTAAGGCTTAACATGGATTTCTAAGCATCCCTCCCTCGCCACCTTAGGGAGAGGTCCAGTTATTTGGTTCTCCAGCTCTTTCAGCCAGGATGTGTAATATTTTGGGTTTGACGCAGTATCCGTATAAATTCTGCTTGGGGTTACTCTTGTTTGGGCTTTATTTTACATTTTTCCCCTTCATTTTTTTTTTCAGTCCAAAGATAGAGATTTAAATAGCTGGCTTAACAGCTATAACTTCAGCCCTTGGGAGGTAGAGGCAGGAAAATCAGAGATTCCAGATCAGCTTATAATTTATAGTGAGCCTGAAGCCAGTTTGGGCTACATGGACCCTGTCATGAAAAAATTCCCTCCAAAAAGCAAAACAAAACAAAATAAAAAAAAACCCAAAAAAACAAAAATCAAAAGCTTTTTCAAAGCAGGGGAAAGGACTCTAAGTGATGTGTAAATGTGGGCAAATTTCATTTTTATTTCAAATTTAATGTCAGATTGTCACTAGAATAATCATTGAAATTAAGTCAGAAATACTAAACTTCTGTTCACTTTAAGAAAATGGTTAACAGAGAAGTGTCTGTTTCTTAGGTGTCAGGCTCTGACTGAGGCGGGCCTGTGGGGTTCAGTACCGTTTGCACTAGGAAGGATACCTGTTTTTCTGTCCCTCCAAACACATAATTCATTTTTCTGGCATATCAGAAGGTCAGATTTTTGTATACAATTACAGAAAGACCATTTGTGAAAACACGTTTAGTTCATGGTCAGGGTGGGGGACCCTCTTTAGAGAGCACCCTGTAAAGGGACTTCTGAGCCTTTCCTACTCATCAGATAGTCCTCAGACTGACTGACTTGTACTGAACGACCCACGTGGAGGGTCTGGCAAGACACTGGATTTCCTTTTTACTGCTTGAGCCTTTTTCATGGAAACTTGATGAATACTTAGTTCCGTGTGGCTGTGTCATCCGGTTAGCATCTTAGCAATTCATGAGCTCTGACAGGGTAATGTTGGTCCTGGATACAGCACCATGCTGGTGGCTGCTCGCACATTTCACTTCATAATTATCTAATGTGCAATAATTGCTGGCGTAGACTATGACTTTTCCTCCACATTAGGAGGGTTATTTGAGGTGAGTCACTTTAACACAAAGCCTAAATAAATATCATTGTGCAAGCTTCGCTGTGTTGTTGGTAGTTGTCTCTTCTGCGGCTTTTAGTCTTTTTAAACAGAATGCACTCAAACACAAACTCTTCTCAGTATCCTTAAAGGGTGTGCGCCTCTTTTTCTTACATGACTTTATACAGTGGGCTGACAAGTTCAGTTTGACTAAGAGGGAAAGCACCATTGAGTCATAGTGTGCGCTGAGCATCAAGGCAGTATCAGGTCTTCCCTGTGTGGGGAGAAGTTTCTCATCTGCTAAATGGGTCTACCTCTTCCCGCCAAGGCCTTTCTGTCCAGACATTCGTCTTCATTTTCTATTCTTTCTTGTTTGTTTTTTACCTCTATGACTTTAGAGAGAGGGTTACATGTTGTATATTCATAGCATACCATGTAAACCATGAACATTGTATGAGCAACAACCTGTTTTGTGCAGAGGCAGCTGCACTCGTCTTGCTTTCTGATCCCTACTGTTCACATCTGACCACAGTTGCAGCCTGGCATTGGATTCAGGATGTTTTCCACAGCAGCCCAGGAAGGATGGACACGTGTTCTTTTTCCTGTGGTTCTCTGCGTGTGCCTTTTCAGTTTGTGGCATCTGTGTTTCCTTGTTAAGAGTGTCTGTTCACGGTTTTAGTTTTATTCAGTGTGTGGGCTTAGAGAAAGAGATTTCTTTTAAAAGGAGTTCTGCAAGTTCTTGAAAACGCCTCCAGAAAATGTCTCAGGTAGATGTCATGCTAAAGGGTTTGAATTGGGGCTGGTTGAACTCAGAGAAGGATTCTTTGGAGTTTAACTGGGTCGGGAATCTGGGAAAGGGAGAAGTGTCTCTCCTATTGGAGAGTTTGGAGAAAGTTCCAGTGTGACAGGAAGGGACTGAGAGCAAGTCTCAGGAGGGGTACTGCCAGGAGCTTCAAGGATGCCTAAGGTCGACACTGCAGCTGGCAACTCTTAGGATCCCAAAGATACTGTTCTCCAAAAGCCAGGGAAAGCAGTCTGACTCCAGTAATGCATATCACATGCAGGCACACATGAAACTAAGCCAAGAAAAATGATCATCTGGGAGAGGGGTGCTGTTCTGAAGAGGGAAAGAATGAAGAACCATCGATACAAGCCTTAAAGAATCTGCCAGTTTTTCTGTTGCCCCTCAAGTGCTTTGTATTGGAGATTAGAAGCAATTTCAGGGTTGAAATTTTGGTCCTTACGTTTCACAGAGACCAGAAGAGCAAGCAGCTAGCCAGTTTTTGGTGGTGCTAAAGGGAAGATGGTTCTGGGACCCAGCTGGTGTGTGTGACGAAGCTTTCCTCACTTTCACAGTGCCACAATAGGGTGCAAGGTACCCCACTCTTTCCTCACACCTTCCCCATGCTTTCCATGCAACTGTGGTGTCTAGGCTCAGCAGTATTCTAGACTCTGTGGGAGGATGTTGGAAGCAAGATGTGTAGGCAGCTGAGTGATGGACATGAACATTGTCCTTCACACCAGGCAGAAACAGCTAGCTTTTTCTTTCTTTCCAAATATGGGATGTCAGGTGCCCAGGCTCGCCTCAAACTCATAGTTTTAAGGGTGACCCTTAACTTCTGATGGTCCCAGGAGTTGGGATTATATGCCCTATCATGTTTGGTTTATGCAGTGCTGGGGCTTGAACCAAGGGCTTTGATCATGTGTGGCAAAGTGCTCTACCGACTGAGCTACACCCGAGCCCAGAGGCCGAGCCCAGAGGCGAGCCTTTTGAAGTGCCTGCTGCTGGTCGCAGGATTAGTGGGTCCTGGAGACTCAGGTGTCTAAGAAGCCTCTTTTCTATTCCCAGAGGCTCACACTCAGCATGTTTCTCATCTTAACATTCCCAACAGAGGGTGAACAAAATCTTCCCGACCTGCCGCTTCATTCTGTCCCTCCGTGTTCTATTCCTACAATTTTCTCAAAACTAGTTCTGTCTTCTCTGTTGAGTTCCTGACCTCTCTGCAGGCTTCCTGTTCACTATCAAGTCTCCGTTTGTTGGCATTTATGTTCGTCCATTTTCTGTTGCTACCACACAAGATAGCCAAGACTGAGTGATTTATACAGAATAAAGGCTGGGAGACTGAGCTGGTGAGGTGCTTGCTGGTGGTGGTGGAGGGGCTGCAGAGTCCCCACATAGCATAAGGGGAGACAGCATGCTAGTTCAGGTGCCTCCTCTCCTCAGGGCCCTAACCTTATGACACCGCTAAGCCTTAATTGCCATCTCACGATGGCCTTGCCTCCAGTTACCACAGCTGGGCCCAGCTCTGTCCTCTGGCTCCTTCATAAAGGAGATTAAATTTCAATGTAGGTTCTGGTGGAGGACATCCACACTGTGCACACTTTCTTCTCAGCCTGAATATCATATGACCATATCCATTCTAGAAACTTGTAGTTTTCTCTTTTAGAGTCATATTCATGGCAGTCTGTAGACAGTCTCCTGTGGTTCAAACAGGTCTTGCCATTAAATTAAGCCTACCTTCTAACGCACTATATACTCTGTGGCCCGTGGTTCTTTTCCCTTTTTATGTCGTCCTCACTGCTGTTTCCCTGTCCATCGATGTGGTCTGAGCTCAGCGCTGTTGGTCTTTCTGCTTGGATAAGAAGGTGTCCTTGGGACTTGGAAGGCCAGGAACCAGATAGCTCTGAGTTAGGACAGTGTCCCAAGGGAAGGGCATCCTGAGACATGGGAGCTTCGGAACCACACAGCTCGGAGAGGAAACCTCCTCAGCAGAGGCTCTGTGGCTCCCTGGGGAGGGAGGGTATCCCCAGCTGAGCAGAGGCGCTCAGGGGCCTCAGTCTGCTCTGTGTTTTTGCTTCTCTTCTTTTCGTTATTGCTTTTCTTCTTCTTCTGATGAGAGAATCACATCGGGTAGCAAATCTCATAAAAGAGATTTATTGGAGGGTCTAGGGTGTGGAGGGACGAATCCAGGACTGGCTGCTTATGCTCCTGGGAGGGAGCAGACAGAAGCAGGATATTGGACAAAGTACAATGCTTTTATAGGGGCTTTTGTGGGGTGGAGCCTTCTAGGGTAGAGATTTCCAGGGTAAGGATCGGTGGGATTTCAAGTCCTGAGCTTGGGGGAGCTCAGAGATTGGTGGGCTTTCCTGCTCAGGGATTGGTGGCGTTTGTTTAGACTTTTCACCTAAATTAGCATAACCCCAGGGAGGGTCCTGTTGAGGGTTTGGAGATAACCTTAGTGACAGTTATGGCAGTGGGGAAGGGAGGGGCCTAGCTGCTGGGGCTCCTCAGGAGGGGCCCTGGCCACTTTTCTTTCTTGAGGGTTTATACAGTTTACAAAGTATACAAAATTTACAAAGTATACCAAGTTTACAAAGGGAGCTCACAGCAGGGAAAGCCTTGCTTGCCACACATCTCTGCAGATACCATCCTCCCCTTTCCTCCCGGGTCTTCCCAGAACCTGAACCATTCCCATCATCTTCCACCTGTTTTTTGTGGCTTCTGCATCTTTCCCCAAGTTCTCACCCATGGTCACTGGTACCTTTGAAAGCACATCTCACTTTGTGTCTCTTGGATCTTGCAGATTTGTGATTCTGTTTTCCTTAGCATGGACTTTATGATTATTAAAACTTCAGCCATTTTTCCCTCCGCTTCTCTTGAACCTCAGTGTGTTCCCCTGAGGTGGCTCTGGTTTCCCAAGTGTCCCTGTGCGCTCACATCCTTCCTTCCAGCCTCCTCTTTTATCTTAATTAAAGTTTTACTCTGTGAACAGACACCATGACCAAGGCAACTCTTATAAGGACGACATTTAATTGGGGCTGTCTTACAGGTTCTGAGGTTCAGTCCATTATTGTCATGGTGGGAAGCATGGCAGCATCCAGGCAGGCATGGTGCTGGAGGAGCTGAGGGTTCTACAACTGTCTCCGAAGGCAAACAAGAAAAGACTGCCTGCGAGCAGCTAGGAGGAGGGTCTCAAAGCCCACCTCCGCAGTGACACACTTCCTCCAACAAGGCCACATCACCTAATAGTTCCTCTCTCTGGGCCAAGCATGTGCAAACCACCACACCTGTCATTAGCTCTTCTGCTGAAGCCTCATATGGTCCCTCTCAGAAATGACTTCTCTTGCTAGCTCATGAGAACCTTTTTCTTCCTGTGGACTATCCTCGATTAAAATTGAGGGCTTCATTCAGCTTTTCATCACCATAAGAAAATACCTGGCGTCGTTAGCTTATAAAGAGAAAAGGTTGCTCTTGGCTCACTGTTTTGGAGGGTCTTGTTCAGAATTGTCCCTGTTGTGGGGGCCTGTGGTAATGTAGCACTTGTGGTGGGAAGCATGACAGAGCAAGATTGTGCATTCATATCTAGGTTGGAAGAGAAAAGGATGGGGTCTCACCTCCTCTTTAAAGGCCTCTCTCTGTAACCTGCCTCCTGAAGGTTTTACCACTCCACATAATGCCTTTAATAAATCAATTTTTTGGAGAATATTCTGTTCTTCCAAATATCTGAAGCTCACTGCCTGTTGATCCTTAGTCAAAACAAAGAAACAAGACTACCGTGTGTGCTTTCTTTTTCTTCTCCATTCAGTGCCACCTGACATACAGTTATGTGTCATGCTTATGCTCCCAGGGCAGGGACACACATTTTGTGCCTTGTTTTATCCCCCTATTGGAGGCAGTAGCTGGTGTGGAGCAAGTCCCTTGGAACTGTAGTGTTTGTAGAGTACATGAATCAGAAGCAGGACCTGGGAGGTTTTGATAGCTTCAGTTAAGCACACACTCAGGTATCTCTTCTGCAAGGAGGTGGAGAATCTGAATTTTCATAGCCTCATTGAAGACAAGTTGGGCTGGGACACTGGCGACTCTCCCAGCCTTACAAGTGGTTTGGGAGATTCCCAGTTTACCTTCAGCAGGCACGGACTTGTTGTGGTTTCTCTCTGCCTGTGGTTTACCCTTTAACCCACCCTGCTAAAAAGATGAAAAATAAACCCAGCAGCAAAGGAGGGGGTTTGGGGAGAGGGCCTGCGGAGCACAAGGCAGCTCTTACTGTGCCCCGACATCCTCCTTTGGCTCTGAGCTCATTCTGTTGGCAGCTCACTGAACCTTCCAGACCTGCCCTGCTCAGGACTCGTGCTACAGTAGTCTGGAGTCTGCCAGACCTCGTGTCTCTTGAATGGGTTTTTTTTTTTTTTCCTTCTTCTTTTGTCTTTTTTTTTTTTTTTTTTTTAAAGAAATGTTCCACTTCAGGCCAGAGGGCCATGGGAGGAAATTAAATTACTATCTTTATTTAATTATTTATTATTTTGAGATGGTCTCATGTAGTCCAGGCTAGCCTCAAACTCAAGACCCTCCTGCGTCTACCTCCTATGTGCTGGGATTACAGGTGTGCACCATCATACCCAGTTTTTTACCATCTTAGTTAGGAATATATTTTTTCCCCTTCCCTTCTCCTTCTTGCTCCGGCCCTGCTCACTCTGACCCAAAGGTTTTTATTTATTTATTATATGTAAGTACACTGTAGCTGTCTTCAGACACCCCATAAGATCTCATTACAGATGGTTGTAAGCCACCATGTGGTTCCTGGGATTTGAATTTATGACCTCCAGAAGAGCAGTCAGTGCTCTTAACTGCTGAGCCATCTCTCTAGCTCAAAAATTTAAAGATTAATTTTTATTATGTTTTATTTGTGTGTGTGTGCACACATGTGCACATATGGGGGTCAGAAGGCAACTTTGTAGAAGTCCATTTTCTCCTATCATGTGGGCTCTGGGATCCAGCTCAGGTTGGCAGGCTAGGCATCCCTACCCACTGAGCCATCTCAACTGCAGCCTATCTTTAAGATGAAGTAAAGTTTTAACCCTTCTCAGATTCAAGGACTGTTGGTGAAGCTAGTTCTTGCTTCTGTCTGTGATGCTAGTGATGGGTGGAAACTGTAGGGACCAGTAACTTAATCCTAAGGGCCAGGAATTTTTTCCTGCTGAAGAGTCAGGTTTTGGGGGCCCAAGGTATGTGGGTCAAAGCATGTGACCAGAGTGATGGTACCTCCTGTCTATTGAGATAGTATCAATTTGGTCTTCTTAGGACAGGAAGTCCAATATAAATAAAGGAAGCCATTATAAAGCCAGCAGTATAATTTAATCCTAGGATTAAAGAAATGTTAGAAATAAATTGATATCAATTTATTTTATAATTTATATCAATATGATATATTTTATATCATATATGATATGAAATAAAATGATAGAGCTACCAGTGACTAGCTGAAGGAGGTTCTAGGCAACTAACAGCATTTTAGGTATTATTTATTTATTTATTTATTTATTCCTCATAGCAGCCCTGGGAGGGACTTAGAATCAACACCCCTACCTACAGGTCAGGTTTGGACCCTGATCACCAGGGGTGGAGGGGACCACACTTTGCACTACATTGTCTACTGTGGTCTGCTTCATGGTCCCATGCATGACTTCATTTGGGGCCTCCACATCTGCTTCTTTTACCACCTGGCTTGGTTTTTCTTGTTACAATGTTTCTCTCTTCTCCGCTTAAATGTTACCTCACCTGGGAGGTCTTCCCTGAGCCATCTAGCACAGACTCAGAGCCGCTAACCTATATTAGCTCCTGGAGTATCCAACACACAATAGTTACTTCTAAATTTTGGTTGCCTTAATGAATGGAGGGACACGCAATTGCTGCCTTTGCCATACTGATTTCAAAACAAAGTAATTTGTCCCTGTGTCAGCCCTCATCAGCTAGGAGCTGTCCCCTTGTCACAACCAATGCCCACAGTGATGTAGGAATGTGCAAGCGCCTTTCTATTCTTTTTCTATTTTTTTTCCTTGGTTGTTAGCTATTTCTGGCAGAGCCCCTGTTTATAGTGGCTAAGAGCATGGACTGTGGAATTAGACAGACTTGGGCTCAAATCCTGGTTCAGGGCTTCTTAGTTGATGACCTTGGGGTTGCTTAGCAACTTAAAGGAAGCATCCATCTCTGTGGGTGGTTGAGAGGATTAAATGAGAAATCATGGAGCATACAGCAGGTGCTCTGTTGCTGGTCACTGAGATGCTGTATGGTGTCAGAGACAAAAGCCAGGTGCTGAATTCTCCTAGGAAGGGGATAAGGTATGCATATTTGAACAGTCACAGCAGTTAGAACACAGCTTGGGAGGAAGGAAATAGAGGGCCAGTCATGGAGCCTTCTGAATTCCTGGTTTGCCTTTCTGTAAGAGACAGAGGTAGACAGCACCCAGCTCTAACATCCTCGATTGGCTCAGAGAAGGCGACATGGAACACATTACACAAAGACCATCAAGGCTGGGATTAATCATAAGTGGGTGTTAGAATAGAGGAGAGAGAGATGAATAGAGGTCTCAGACTTTGAAGAATAGCACAAAATGGCAGGTTTTAATAATAATTCAAAAAGGCGAATCTAAACTTATGTGAATCTCTCTGTCTTTACCACTGTGTTGTGAAGCTGAATGTTTTCCTGTGTGTTCTGTTTTTTCTCAGTTCCTGCTAGCCCTTGCACAGGGAGGCATCTGTAGCTTCCACAGGAAAGGATGGGTAGCTCGTTTACTGTGAGAGACTCTCATCACTGTCAATTCGGATGACAACTGTGTGGAAGGTGTAGAAGAAAAACAATTTTTAATCTATTCATATTAAAGATGAACAAATGAAGGCTTAGAAGGCCTTTGGGTGACAGAGTTCTTGCCTCCTGTGCTCCAGCATGCTCAGGGTTCTTCCTTGTATCTGCCTCTTGTTTACCTGTCATTTGTTTCTAAAAATGTTCTAACAAATTCCTGACCATCCATAAACTTGCTATTATAATGTATACAATAGTGTCTTGTTTTCTTTTCAAAGTGCTAACGACCTAGCCCAGGTCTTAAGCATGCTATAGGCACGGGCGCCATCACTGAGCTATCCTCTTCTGCTGGCTAGTTTTAGTTAGCCTGATGCAGACTGGAGCACCCGGTGTCTCAGTCAGGGTCTTATTGCTGTGAAGAAATGCCATGACCAAGGCAAATCTTATAAACATGGCAGGAGCATGGTGGTACACGTGATCCTGGAGCAGCTGAGAGGCACATCCTGATTCATAGGCCAAGAGAGAGATAAGGAGAAAAAGTCTGGGCCTGGCATGGGCTTTTGAAACTTCAAAGCCCATCTCAAATGTTTCTAAGAAACCTCAAAGTGACATACTTCCTCCAACAAGGCCACACCTCCCAGTCCTTCTAATCATATTGTGCCAGTCCCTGATGACTAAGCATTTGAATATATGAGCCTATAGGGGCCACTCCCATTCAAACTACCACACCTGGGAAGAGATGTGTCTGTGTGTACTTTCTCTATTGACAGTGATGTGGAAGGGACCATCCTATGAAGAATGGCAGCATCCTTGAGCAGTAGGCCTGGGTTGTATAAGAAAGCAAGCCAAGGAAGCCATGGTGAGCAAGCCAGGAAGCAGTGTTCAATCTCCTGTCAAGCTCCTGCCTTGTTTGCCTCCGTGATAGACTGAAACCTGAAAGTCAAATAAACTGATTCCTTCCCAAGTCGCTTTTAGTCAGTGTTTCATCCCAGCAGAAGGCGACCTAGAGGGCTCACTCCTGTCGCAGTTTATTCCACAGAACCCTCCTGGAATCCTTGCAGCTTCATGACTAAAAGCCTCTCCATCATGACACCTGGCTCCCCATGCTGAATAGTTTGGTTGTCTTGCTGGTCCTGCCAGGCTGAATTCCACAGTCTTGGTGTGAACCTCTGCAGATCTAGGATCCAGCTTGTAGAAGAGGAGGGTCAGACCCTCACCTTAGCCAACGGTGCGAGTGCAGGCAGCAGCGTCTCTGTTGGAAACAGCTTTGCAAGCAGTTACACGGGCTCAAGTCTCTTTTTTCTGGTTTTGAGGAAACATCACCTTACTCTTGCTGGCCTGGAAACTGTGGTGTAGGTCAGGCTGGTCTTGAATTCGTGTTAGTTTTGCTGTATCATCTCTTGAGTGTTAGGATTACAGATGTCACCTATCATGCCTGGCTCAAGACTTTTATTGATTGATTGATTGATTGTGTGTGTGTGTGTGTGTGTGTGTGTGTGTGTGCGCGCAAGCATGCCCATAGCAGCCATGTGGAGGTCAGAGGGCACTTTGAGGAGTTGTTCCCTCCCTGCTACCTTGTGGGATCTAGGGATCAAATTCAGGCCGGTAGACTGTGTAGACGTGGCTTTACCTGTCGAGCTGTCTTGTTGACTCAAGACTCACATCTTATCTTGAAAGCATTCTTTAAAAGCATTCTTTTATTTTTATTTTAAATTTATGTGTACGTGCACGTCCCTGTGTGGGTATGTGCTCCAGAGTGAAGGTGCCTATAGAGACCAGAGGCAGGGGAGCTTCCTAAAGGCTGAGCCTCAGTCTCTGTCTCCCCTACGGGCATCAGGTTCCTTTAGAGGTCCCGTCCTCGAACTTGAGAAGCAGAAGCAGGGCATCGGAAGTTCAAGATCATCCTTGGCTTTTCCAGAAGTTCTAGGCCGGTGGGAGCTACGTGGAGACTCTCCTTCTGTCTTACCCTCTCTCTAGGCTAAGAACATCAACACTGGCCCTAGCACTTTTGATTTCCTTGAGACTGAACCCCATTCCATTCTTGAAATCCTATGTGTGCCTGACTAGACCCCTGGCTCAGGCGTGAGTCTGACCTGGAGACATCAGCAGAGACTTGGTGTTCTGCAGCCTTTCAGTTGTTGGCACTTAACACAGACAAGCTGAAGCTTCCATCTCTTTCCCTCCACATGACCCAGCCACAGCCCTGTGGACCCCTGGCTCCTGGTCCCTAGTCACCTGACCTCTCACTCCCCTGGAGCACCTGCTTAGGTGGGAAGACCCACCCTGAATTTGGAGAGCACCATGTCATACCCAGACCCCCAACAGTATAAGCACTGAAAAGGCAAGCCAAGCCAAGCCAAGCTTTCACTTGGTCCTCTCAGCTCTTAACTGTGGATGTGACATGACCAGCTGCTTCAAGTTCATGACCCTTTGACCATGAGGAACTACAACTTGGAATGGTGAGCTAAAATGGACCTTTCTCCCTTAAGTAGTAGCTTTGGCCATGGTATTTTATCAAACAATAGAGGTAATGACGACTCACCAGGGTTTCTCCGTGCCTGACCTTTTAGGATGTGAGTCTCCTAAGAACACTCCGTTTGGACTTCTTACCACACCGTGTAATTCTGTATTTGTGACTGTGTGCCTGTCTTGCCAGAATGTAAATCCAGAAGCATAAAGTGCAAGTGTCTTGTTTGCCCACTACGTTTCTATTACCTGGTGCAGTGCAAACGGTGCATAGTGGTCTGTTGACAGAAGAAAGGACGCTCCAGAAGCTAAATGTCTTGTCTCAAGTAGCAAATGACACTGCTTTCATATTGCTAAACAAAGGCAGAGGTTTGGTCCCTTTTCATTATTGCCACACCCTTGGCACCTTGGCTGGTGCCTGGCACACAGTGGCAGTAAATATTTGCTGAATATCAACTGTACTTAGATATGATACCAGAGATTTCTTATCTAAACCCCCCCCACCCCTTCTGGGAGCCTGAATGATCCAGCCTCTCTGTGTGGAGCAGGGCTGACAGTAGCCACTGTAGACATCTGCATACAGGTCTAAAGGGCATTCAAGTGTCACCAGACACTGCAGCTACAGCTCTGTGTCCCCCTCCCTGGCTGTCACGCTACCATCTGATGTTGCAATCCACACTGCTTTCCCCAGTAAAGCATTGAACTGTGCTGCCGGCTGCACTGAACCGTTTTCAAACCTGAGTATTTATCACAAGATAAGAAAATCACCTAACTGACAAAGTCGAAATACTTAAAAATTTTAATTTGTGTGTGTGTCTGAGTGTGCGCACTTGAGTTTGTGCATGTGACCTCTGGCGTGGCTGTGTCATGACACTCATGTGGAAGGTTAAAGGACAACTTGCATGCGTCGGCTCTCTCCTTTTCTGTGAACCCCAGGGATTGAATTCAGGTCTCTGGGTTTGTACAGCATGTATGTACTTTTCCCTGCTCAGCCATTTGCCAGATCTGTTCATTTCTAAGCCATCGGAAACTCAGGAGTAACTTTTTACTGAAGCTCAGGAAAGATTGATTTTCCTTCTTTGATGATATTAGGAATGGTTGCATATAGCCCAGGCTGGCCTGGAACTTGCTACGTAGCAACAGATAATGTTGAACCTCTTGATCCTTCTGCCTCTGCTTCTGTGATTTAAGGCATGAACCAGGATGCCTGCTTTATGTGTAACTGTGGAATGTAGGACTTTATGTATAGTACACAAGCATTATACCAACGGAGCCACACCTCAACCCCAATCATGACAGTTGTAATTCCACTCACCATATCAGTGCCTGTGAGTTCTCTCAGCTAGTAAGCGTGACTGACAACCCATGTTCAATCCCTGGGACCTACGGTGGAAGAGGAGAGCTGACTCTGCAAGGTGTGATCTGACTGTTGCATGAGTGAGTGCAGTATCATGTGTGAACACACATGTACACACATGCATGCACACACGCATGCACGTATACTCACATGCATGCACACATGCACACACACCACATGAACACCACACATGCATGCACATGTACACATGTACACACATAGACACATAAAACAGGCACACTGATAATAAATAAAATAAAAAATTTAGAAGATCTTGCTGGGCATAGATGAGCACACTTTTTTAAAGCTTTTTATTGATTCTTTGTGAGTTTCCCATCATGCACCCCAGTCTTGTTCATCTCCCCGTCCCCTCATATCAGCCCTTTGCTCTTGCAACACCCCCCCCCCCCAAATAAAAGACATGTACACAAGTAAACAAGCATAGAAGGCATCGCGCTGTGGAAGCTGCAGTGTGTCAGTGTGTCCCACAGTGTACCTCTGTCCACACATCTTTACTTGCAAATGCTCATTGCCATGAGTTACTGGTCTGGTTTGAGATCTCTGGCTTCAGTGATGTCCTCAATGCTGGATTCTCAGAGAGTCCTCTGGTTATCCTGTTGTTGCCCTGTGTTGCGGAGATCCCGCAGCCTTGCATCAGCAGGACGGGCACTTTTAAGCATCTCAACAGTTTGCAGATGATATAGATTGTTCGGTGGGCCAATTCAGAGTTTCAGAGCCCTGGATGTGGGCCTGGGTGGCGGCTGAGCTGGTTGGTATAGTAGCTCTTCCTTATCTGCACAGCTGGGGTAAACTCTCCAGCACTGCTCTGCTAGGCCACCTAGAGCCACCATTGGCAGGGGACAGAGTCAGCTCTCCTGCTCTCATGCCCTCACGAGAACAAGATCTTCAAATGATCTAACTGCAGGTCTGATTCCTGTCAGTGTCAGGAGACCTCACCTCACAGGTCTGTGTCCTCGCTGTGAAAAGCTCCAGAATCTGTCCTTGTTGGGCTGCCTGTTTATCACAGCTGCCCCCACGGTCCAGATTCAAGCCCTAGTTACAGTAAGTAGAGTTTTGTGTAGGGTTCATGTCAGCATCTGCCAGCAGCCCTGGTAGGCCTTGCCATTCTGTTTCAGAGATTGAATGTCAGAGGAGAGAGAATGGCGGCCTGCTTGTAGCCACAGAGTAGTGGTGGGGCTCAGAGCAGTGGTCACGGAGAAGACCTTGTCTCTAGTCCTGACCTTACTGTGTTATTTTGGGCAAGCATTCATCTTGGGGTTTGGGGCCCCACTTCATTCGTAAAATCAAATGCTTCCAACTTCAAAAGTTACTTATGCTAATTTAAAAAAACTTTAAAAATTAATATAGATCAGTTGTATAAATATGGTTTTCTTTTTATGATTTAAATTATTATCATTATCATCATCATGATTATCATTCATGCAGGTGCATGTGTGCCACAGTATGTCATGTCATCTCTCTGGTCCAAAATAATAGTTGTTTTGAAATAACCTTTATACATATTCGTATACCATTCTTTGGCCATAGTCACTCCCCAGCTAGCTGACTTTAGGCAGTCATTTGTGTATTTCAAGTTTTCAAGTATGTAAAGACTGACTTCCTTAATGGAGTAATTGAGCAGTTACAAGTTAATTGTGAATTATCTCTCACTTTGAAAAGTGTCCTGTACTTAGCCAGATACGTTAGCCATCTTAAGAATAGCTAATAACATTTTTTCTTCCTGGCTACCAGACATCCATTTTGCCACATTCCCTCTAAAAACAATATTTTCTTTTTATAAAACAAACAAAATCTCCTGGGCCATCAAGATGGTCTAACAGTAAAAGTGCTTGCTGTACACGGCCTACACATGATGACTGAGTTAGATTCTTAGTATTGACTCAGAGCTGGAAGAGAAATGACTTCACAAAGTTGTTTTCTGACCTCTGCATGGGCTGCTCCATCACACATGTACATGGTGTCATACATGCCCCCATACACCCACACAAATATACATAGACACATACATATACACAGATACAGATAGACAGACATACACCACACATAGAGAGACACACCACACACACACAGATGGACAGATGCACACACACAAATATACATAAGCACACATATACACAGGTACACACAGATACACATACACACATACCACGCATACAGATTGACAGATGCACACACACCACACACGGACAGACACACACCACCCACACAGAGGGGCATATACACATGCACACACACACAAACATATACATACATACACATATACACAAATACAGACAGACACACCACACAGACAGACAGACAGACAGACAGACACAGACAGACACATACACACGCACACTCCTTCCTTAGTCTAGGCTTTTCTAAGCAGCTCCTTTTGAGCATGGGGCTAGATTCGTGGTGCTGTCAAGGATTCAGTTGAGTAGGCTTTCCTCAGCTAATCCCTGTATTTACCCAAGCGCTTTGCTGGATCTCAGGAATGTGCAGCAGCCAGCTCCGATTAATGGTTTCAGAAGTAAATACAGCATGCTCCGTAATCAACAGACTTAGCTGCACATTCTTCTTTGTTTTTAATCTGCGACTCTCTCCCTGTTTTTTTCTGTTAATCTGTGGTGCTAAAAGCTCCCAACCCCTCTCTGTGGAGCACACTGCTTTGAAGCTTTGGATGGTGAGCAAAGAGATCACTCTACGGTAGCCTCCAAATTGTTCCAGGGTCTCAGTGGACCTATTCATGCATTCATACAGCTCTTGAGCCCAAAGAGATTCGAGGATGTCAAGGAGGGTCAGCAGGCCCTGGTCTTCTGCTAAATGAATATGACAGAACCTCACAGAAAAAGAGGAGTTTGTGTTTTCTGGTTTTCTTTCAGAGCTACAAAATTATGGAAGCCTGGTGCCACCCAACATTCTGCTGAGGGGCTGAATTCCTGAGCCACGCAGAAGCTCTGATCTGTAGTCTTGGCTAGAGATCAGCCAGGTGGGATCCCCAGGATTCCCTTTCTATCCTCCCAGGTCCTAGAACTCTGTCAGCACACTGGGGAGATTAGACAAAAACCCCTAGCAGTTTGCTTTCTTTTCGAACAAGTTCTCATCAAGAGGGGCTTCAGCTCAAAGAAGCTCCGTCTTTGTTCTCTGTCTGTGTGGAGTTTCAACTTGTCCCCCACTTCCTCAGAGATGTCTCCAGATCCGGAGTGAACTTGCTGTGGTTTGCCTTTGGGCATCAAACTGTTTAGCTTGGCTCGATTATATAATAATTATATAATTGCCCAATATTCTTGTCAGCAATTTGCAGGCCGTATTTTTAATAGAACCATTTGCCTTTCTTTCCACGGATCCTTCAGAACTGGTGTAAGCTCCTGGATTATTGCAGCGCAGCCCCATGGGCCCTGTGCAGATGTAAGCAGAGGTGACACGTGTCTTGTGCTGCCTGTGGTTATTTGCTCCATAAAAATCCTCCTGTAAACCATCTTCTGAGTGCTCCTTATGGGTTTTTGCTTTAGTAAAATTTCTGTTAGTGTTTTTTGAAATGGTATATTCTTTCAGAGTCTCTTTATTAACCCATTTAAGAAATCTAATTTTTGAAGAGGAAAAACTGGAGTCAAACCCTCATTGTTGTTGAGTTCTTAAGCCAACAGATATTTCCGTTTATCTGATGGTGACAGAAAGGCGAGGCTTCCAAGGGTTAGCTGAAGTAAATTTCGTGGCTTTCAAGTAAGTTTTCTAACTTGTCAGCATCGAGCCATCCGGCCATTTGTCAGGTCTTCTCTCGACTTCGCTGGTAATTTGTTCTCCCTTGACCTTGGCTTCTCCCTGTGGCAAGAAACAAATCTTGTTGGGCACGAGCTAAGAATTACATGAATGACCACACTCTGATCTTTTCAGTTATCAATGAGAGACCTTAAAGAGAATGGGGTGGTGATCAAAATAGCTAACATTTATTGATTGATTGATTGTGTAGTATTATCTGTGGGGCACTTTCTAAACCTGGGTTCTCTCTCTCTCTCTCTCTCTCTCTCTCGCTCGCTCTCTCGCTTTCTGGCTCGCTCTCTCTCGGTGTGTTGTGTTTCTCTGTATGTCTCTCTCTCTGTCTCTCTGAGAGTCTCTATCTCTCTACCTCTCTTTCTCCCTCTCTGTCTCTGTCTGTCTCTCACACACATACATATATTTCAACTGTCTCAAGCAAAACAACAACTCCTCCCACCCCCGCCCCCCCAAAAAATTAATGCAAGTTTCAGCTGGATGGTGGCCACACCTTTAATTCTAGAACTCAGGGGTCAGAGGCAGGTGGATCTCTGTGAGTTTGTGGCCAGCCTGTTCTACAGAGTGAGTACAGAACTACCAGGACTGCATAGTGAGACCTTACCTCAAACAAACCACACACACACACACACACACACACACACACACACAGAGAGAGAGAGAGAGAGAGAGAGAGAGAGAGAGAGAGAGAGAGAGAGAAACATGCTGACACACACACAGACACATATTTACACACAGAGACACATACACAGAGACACACAAAGACACAAACACAGAGACACACATAGAGAGACTCACACACACACACTCACTCACACACACACACACCAAAAGTAAAGCAACAGCAATACAACTTTGACAGAACTTTAGACAGGAACCAGGGCCAGTTAGAAAGAGGTTTCTGGATCATCTGGCCTAGAACTGAGTTTGTCTTCTATGTGGCAGAGAGGCAGCAAAGGCTTTTCTCCTTTTTAATATTGGTGAAGAGTTGAAATATGAGCCTTGTTCTTTCTGTTCATTTTTTTTTTCTATCTCCAGATCCACTCTCAGTATAATTGAAGTTGATCTTAGTGGTAACCTTGCATTGTGAGGCTTAGTCTCTAAGAACTATTTTTGCTTGCCGGCCCTCGGAGCTGTGTGTCCAGTGTTCCTGACAGTGTACACTGTTACTGCTGATATGACAAATGTCTGTCCGGAGTGTCTGTCATGGTCTTAAAAACTCCACACAGAACCAAGGATCTACTGGAGTGTGTTGGTTCATCTCTGTGGCACTAGCCATTCAGGGAGGCTGAAGCAGGAGGGACTTGAACCCAAGAATTTTGGGCTAGCCTGGGAAACATAGTGAGACCCTGCCTCATATTTAGAATGTGAAGTATAAGCATGTCACTTTTAAAACTACTCTCTGTGAAAATCTTTGTTAATGGTCACTGCCCACCGTAATCTGCCTTTCCCTTCAATACTTTTCAGAAATTCTCCATTTAACTTTTTACATTTGACGTGTGTGCTCGCTTGTGAAATTTCAACACTGTGTTTTCTTACTGAAATTTGTTTATTTTTATAGGCAAGTTGAACATTGCAGAAAAGGATCTTAAGGTTATACCCGACTTACCACGCTTGCCTTCGATCTGAAGACCCAAAGGCTGTTGGAGAGATGGCAGTGACATCCCACCGCGTGATCCCTGTGTTTGTCCTGATGAGCGTCTGTCTGGTCACTGCCGGTAATGTGCCCTTTGAATTGGGATGTTCTTACCTTCTCTTGAATGCCCATTTTCTGTACCCCCTAGTCTCTTTAGCTAAATAAAATATTTGACTATCATACTGATACATAATATGTTTGCCTATGTTGTAGTTCACTAGGCTGGGGCTAGACATTCTAATGTCATGACATGGAGACCCAGCTAACCTCTACTGAGGTAGGTGGACAACAAAGAGCCCCATTCAAATTTTGTTACAGGCATATAGTTCCTAGCAAAATAAGAACTTTAAGGGCCCTTTTATTCTTTTAAAAGAATATTCTTATAAAGTAAATAGATCTTTTGATATAGAGGTAACATTCTTATTGTCAGATTTGAGGAGGGGAGGTATCTAGTTTCAGCTGCTTCAGATATATTAATAAGAGCGTTTTAAGACACACAGAGAGGGTCTGAGAGATAGGCTGTCAGTACCAGCTTCAGCACGGGGGCGGGGGTCTTATGTTTCCCAGAGACTGTCAGAATATAAGGATGAGGCAGTTTGGGAGAGTTAGGGGTATGTATCATCCTGCATCCCAACATCCTGGTGTCTCTGCTAAGGCCATTTAATATATTTGGAAGGTTAACTTGCTGTATTTTGTCATCATTTGCACTTGTTCTGTAATGAGCTATAAAAAAGCAATTCACTGTATCAGTTCTGGAAACTGGCAGTTTTCAACAAGAACAGCACCCACCTAAACATGTACTCCAGCCAGTCTCCAGTGTATATTGTATATAAAAATGAACAAAGTAATTCAGTAAGCTCACGTACCTAAACCTCTGACTGCGGTGTGCCGTTTTGTAGGAGATACAATGAGCTATGGAGACACAGAGTTCACTTACACAGAGTTGTGTAGCCGAGAGATGGAGAGTCCAGGTTTTTACATTTTGCATTTTGTGCGGTGGATGGAAGATAACATCTGACCACGGAGGCTTCCGGAGACAGACGGGGGCTGTGCAGACAGACTGTGGGAAGGCCACTTGGTAGAAAGAGTGTGAGACTGGAGCTCAGAATGCTACCCCCAACCACTACAAACATTTTGAAAGAAAGTTCTTATTTATTTATTTATTTATTTATTTATTTATTTATTTATTTGTTGTTGTTGTTTTAAATGCTGGTGTGTGAACTTGAGCTGCCTGCTCTGTCTGTGTGACTCTCTGTCAGCAGTTTCATTTTGTGTCAGTGTTGAAGCGTTACCTGACTTTCAGGGTATGTATTAAAATGGATCTTTCTTTTATTTTTTTGAGGTAGGGTCTCTCTCTCTCTATGTTGCCCAGGCTGTCCTAGAACACACAGGGTCCCACCTACCTCTGCCTCCTGAGTGGCAGGACTCAAGGTCCAAGCCAGCACGCTCAGCAAAAAGGAGTCTTAACATTACAATAGATCAAGCAGTGGGCGACAGGAAGTGCATTTGCTGTAATAAGGTGTAGAACTGCGCCTGGGGTCTTGACGAAGGGGTTCTGTTCTTACTGATGGCATGGAGAGCTGCTTCATGGGAAAGCCGCCGAGAGCGTGACGGCTTGTACAGCCTTGATAGTTTTGATGGTGAACCTGTCTTGCCAAACACCTTTTTTCTCTTTCAGAACATGAAGGGGGTGGGGAGGAGGAGAAAAAAAAAAAAGAAAAAATATATATATACTCTTAGTCTCATGTATATCCAAAGCTTTGCAAAGGTAGAAAATACAATTGACCACAGATTTTATAGAATCACAGGGCACCTGGTAGATAAACAGAGGGGGCAGGTGCCTCTTTTGTTTTTATGATATGTGTGTGCACAAGTGTGCAAGTATGAGCATGCAAGCACATGTATGTGTGTATATAGGCCAGAGGACAATACAGGAGTCTCTTCTCAGGCTTGGTGTCTTTTTGCTGAGACAGGTCTCTCAATGGCCCAGAACACACCAAGTAGGTAGACTGGCTATCCAAGTGAACCCAGGGCACCCATCTGACCTTAGTTGACATTGGTGAGATTACAAGTATTTGCCACTAAACTTGGCTTTTAAAATGTGGGTTCTGGGGACAGTCTGGGGGTTGAATTCAGGTCATAATGCTTGCAAGACAAACATTTTACTGGCTGGGCACTAACCATAGAAGTTCATTGACTGGTGTCATTTTGCGCAGCCCAGTGAGGGCAAATGAATAGAGGAGAAATAGTTTTTGCCTCTGCTATGGATGCCAGCTTCCTTCTCTGTCCTTCAAGTTTGCTGGCAGCTGAGGATAACCTTGAACATCTGATCTTCATACCTCTGGTTTTAGAGTGCTGAAATTATTGGCATGTGTCCCTATGACCAATTTATATGACACTGGGGATGGAACCTAGGACCTCATACATGCTAGGCAAACACTGACTGGGCCACATACCAGCCTGTTCAATAGCTCTCCACGGAGACTGGGTTTACTTCAATAAATGCTTGTTGGGTATTCTGGCTGAGTTGAACTTCAAGAAGATCATAATGATGACAATGCATAGAGTAATTACTGTATGTTAAGCCCCACCCCTCAGTGCTTTTTATGTATGACATCATTTCATTTCCAGAACAATGTGAATACTGTGATTACCCATAATTCTTAGGTGAGAGAACAGAACTGCAGAAAGGCTATCTGTTCCCCAAGGGGCCACACAGCTAAGGGGCATCAGATTTAGCCATACTAAGATAATGTTGAGGGTATTTGCTTTTTTTCTTCTTCTTCTTTTTGTTGCTACTGTTTTCAAACAGTCTTACTTTGTAGTTTTGACTGTCCTGGAACTCACTGTATAGACCAGGCAGGCCTCAAACTCACAGAGATCTGCTGGCCTCTGTCACCTGAGTGCTGGGATTAATGGTGTGAACCATGGTGCCCTCCCTGCCTGAAAGGTGTTTGAGAGGTGATGATGGTTTTTCCTTGAGTGTGGCCTCTGTCTTCTGGCAAGAAGACTTGGAAAACTTTACGGGGATAAAGCAAGGTTCATTTGGGAGAGGAGGAGGGGAGTGGACTCTGGGGACGTTGGGTACCAGAGCAGGCGTTGGATTTCACTTTGTGCTTTGGGTCTGCTATCCTCCAGTCCTCTGGGGTGAGAGGCACACCCTGGCTAAGACTCTAAGCACCTCCCATCCTCTCCCTGAAGCTGAGAATATAGGCAGTTTCCAGGCAGGAGGGCTGCAGGCTGGTTGTGTGTGTGTGTGTGTGTGTGTGTGTGTGTGTGTACATGTGCACGAGTGCATGTATGTCTGTGTGTGTTTGTGTATATGTGTGTCTGTGTCTGTGTGTGTCTGTGCCTTTCTCTCTCTCTCTCTCTCTCTCTCTCTCTCTCTCTCTCTGTGTGTGTGTACAGTGTGTGTGTACATGTGCATGAGTGCATGTATATCTGTGTATGTCTGTGTGTGTTTGTGTATATGTGTGTTTGTGTCTGTTTGTGTTTGTGCCTCTCTCTCTCTCTCTCTCTCTCTGTCTCTCTCTGTGTGTGTGTGTGTGTGTGTGTGTGTGATTAAGACAACCTAACCCATGATCATCTTCAAATAAGAAACTGAGCCTCGGTTTAGTTAATGACTTGTGCAAAGTCCTGTGACTTCCAAGTGGAAAACTTGGCACTTGAGCCTAAGTATTTGGCAGTGAAATGCAGGCCATTGCTTACCTGTTGGGGTCCCCTGGGAGGAGCGCCCACATGTGAAATGAACAAAACTCTTAGCTTGATTAAGTACCTGTGTGCCATGTGTCGAGAGAGACATCACAACCTTGGTTATCTTCATTTTCATTTCACACGAAGGGCCTCGTAGTCATAAACCAAGAGTGTTGGGAAACAGACAGGACGAAGGTGGTAAAAACTGGCTTGTATGGGCTTTTCATGGGGCGGAGCAAACATGTAAGGCACAGCAGGGTTTGTGTGTTCACCCCATGGGCTTGGCAGGCCCTTTTGTGGAAATCCTTCCCTCTCTGCTTGTGTTCGGGAAGAGCAAGGTGAAGCAGGCAGCCAGCCATGACCCAGGTTACCAACTAGTTTGGGAAAACCCATCCATTCTTTTCCTCCTGTCCTTCTTTACTTGGTATCACATAGCATCATGGGAGCGAGGGCTCTGTTCTTGAAAGATATACCATGTAAGAACCAGAGTGCCTTTTGATTAGAAATTACCACAGGCTGTTGACTGGCCTCTTATCCTAGACCCTGTGATCTAACACCGGGAAAGCAAGAAGCCAGAAAACCAACACTTGCCACACAAGCTCAAGTCTGCTTCTAAAAAATAGTGGTTGCTGCTTCTGAGGTCTGCCAGTGACCAACAGGGCTGTTTCCACAGTCCTAGTAATGAGCAAAAGGCATGCAGAGAGAATTTAGGGAAATCAGCTGGCTAGAAGACAAGGCCTTGACTGCATTCGATGGCAGCCATGTTAGGTCAGGAGAGGTCTGAGGTGAGTTCTGCAGAGCTTCCCCTGCTGTGGTGCCAGGGGCTTCTTCACTGTTACCTTGATGTGGTGTTCAGGTGTGTCCTCCTGGAAGCTCACTTCTTCTCATTTCCATTTGGATGCGCCTGGGATTCCAGGTGCAGTGGAGATGGTTTTCATCTAGACTGCTTTCCAGCTGGGCAAGCTTTGAAGTCCGGTGTCCTGGTGACCGACAGCTAGCTGGGATACAAGCTGGGCCAAGCTGGAGTTTGCAGAGCATCTAAACTAATTATTAGACCCTCCCAGAGCTGCTGTTTTCAGGATGGTGTCTGCACCTCCAGCAGCCTCAGGTACACAGGTCTTAAGTCTCTTCATTACTAAAGTGTGACTGAGTGATTTTGAAAGATTGATTCAGTCCAACTAGAATGTAAACACACAGATGACCTGCGGCACCATGTGTTACGTGTGTTACAGTGCCTCTCCCCTTAACTCTGACACACACACACACACACACACACACACACACACACACACACACACAGAGCACCTCACTTTCCCTAACTGCACCCTGTTGATTTTCTGGACATGTGACATAGATCTGTTCATTTAGTCCTTACAGAAAATGCATGATCTCGGCATTCACTTTATCAGTGCTGCTGTCCTTGCCATGGCCTCTATGGCCAATATCAACCCATGTTACAAATGGGTCAACTATGACAAATTCAAAGCTACGGCTGGCTGACTATATGACACCATCTCAAATAACAACAACAGCAACCCCCCCAAAAAAACAAAACAAAAACAAAAAAAAAACTAGCAAAACCAAGAAACCCAGAGTATGTTGTCCCAAAGACATTGATACTCAATTTATTTTTTAATTGACAATTAAGATATGTTTGTGGGTTCCAATATGACATTTTATGTACATGAATATTATATTTATATTAGGAGATGGCATATTTAATATTTGAATCACCTCTCCCTTCTAAAAGCCTAATTTGTCTATTACTATGTATGGGTATATGGGCCATGACTGGTGTGTGAATGTCAGTGGACAGCTTGTGAAATCCAGGTCTCTCCTTCCATCATATGGGACCTGGAGATAGAACTTATACAATTAGGTTTGGCAGCAAGTGCCTTTACCCACTGAGCCATCCTGCTCGACCCTGTATTTACTACTTTTGTGTGTCTGTGATAAGAACACTTAGAACTTTCTCTCAGCAATTAAAAAAATTAATAAATGTGTGTGTGTGCACACACACGTGCATGCGTGCACTGTTCGATGTGCAACTTGCAGGAGTTGATTCTCATTTTCCACCAAGAAAGTTCTAGGGACCAAACTCAGATTGTCTGGTTGGGCAGCAAGAGCCTTAGTTGCCTGGGTGGGGCACTCTCCTGGCCCCTCCTCAGCAATTCAGGTCCTCAGCACGTATCACTAATTTACAGCCGCCATGATACTTTGGAGCGCTCAAGCCTTTTCCTCCTGAGACTTTGTATCATTTGACTAATCTCTCTACAGTCCTCACCCCCTCCATCTCTGCCTTAGGAACCACGGTTTGACTCTTTGTTTCTGTGTGTTTGATCCTTGTTTCTATGTATTTGATCTGTGAGATCACACAGTATCTGTCATTTCCTGCCTAACTTATTTCACTTAACACCCTCCAGTTTTATCCGTGTTGTATGTCTGAGAGGCTTTTCTTCTTTGGAGGGGGCTGTGTGGTCCTCCATTAGGTCATGTGCCTCATTTTCTTCCTTGGTGTGTGTGTGTATTACGTGTAGTGTATATGTGGTGTGTGTATATATTATGTGTAATGTGTATGCATATATGGGGTATGTTTATATATGGTATATTTTGATAGCTATTAAATAAAAGATACATCTATGCATATACATGTACGTATGCATTTGCAGGGAAATTTACTGATAGCTTTTAATTTGGGTAACTAGACATATGCACAGAATAGGAAAGGCAGATGGTTAACAGTGAACGAGACTGTCTACAGATGGGATGTTAGACTCCTCAGCAAATGCGTTGTTTCTCTTTTGCATCTGTATCCCAGGTTGTGTAATTGCTACACTGCTCTGGATTTCTGATTATTTGAGTTATTTTGGTATACCAACGGTAGGCTGTTTTATGAGCAGTGATTAAACATTCTCACTAGGACACAGCTATCTGTGTATTCCCAGACAGCTGTATAAGGGCTAAAAGTTTATAGTTGGCCATCCTTGTGTACACAGGAACTTAGATAACCGATCCTTGATGCTGCAGCAGCAATGTATACCGTGTGGTGAGGCAGGTGCTGCTTAGCCTGCAGCTGGCCCTGGGCCTTTTCACGTGGAAAGGGGACTGTTCATCATTTTGCATTCACTTTAAACAAGTACCCACTGTGTTTTAGATAAGGCCTGAGGTCTTGTGTTAGCCTGTGAGTAACCTGTTGTACCTCAGGGCTTTGCTGGCTTCTGAAGCACAAAGAGGGAGGGCTTAGAAGTCACTGCTTTTGTCCTCTTTTTTTTACCTAGTAAAACTGATTAAAGTGCTAATAATTGCTTTATTTAGCCAGCATTTATTGAGTACTTACTGTTTTCATACACTATTCCAGGGGTTGGAGGTAGAATAGGGAAAAAACCCACATACACAAAAGTACTTGATCTTATGAATCATGTCTGGAGCAGAAACAAAGGTCATGCCTCTTCAGTGGACAAAGGCACGGGGACCAGAGGCTGGCAAGGGAGGAGAGCAATGTAAAGCTGAGCTGGAGGGTGAGTGCTTGCCTGAGCTGGAGGGTGAGTGCTTGCCTGAGCTGGAGGGTGAGTGCTTGCTGGGCATACACAGAGCCCTGGTTTAATCTCTAGGAATGACTAAGACAATCCAAGTGCTTCATGCCTGGGATCCCAGGCCTCACGGGTGGAGGGTGGACCAGAAGTTTAAGGCCATTCTTGTTTACATGAGACTCTGTCTAAAATACAAGAAGGAAGAAGAGGATGAGGAAGAGGAGGAGGGGAAGAGAAGGGAAGGAAGAAAAAGAAGAGGGGGAAAAGGAAGAAGTGGAGGAAGAGGAGGAGGAAGAAGAGAGGAAGGGGAAGAGGAAGGAAGAGAAGGAGGAGGAGAAGCAGAAGAAGTGAGAAGAGGAAGAAGAGGAAGAGAAGGAGGAGGAGGAGGAAGAAGAGGAGGAAGAGTTGGAAAGAACGTGCCTAGATTACACTAGGCCCTTCATTTTATTCCTAATACCACCCAAGAATAATGATTTTAAAAAAACAGTTGGAATTTGGGCTCAATGATAGACTCTAGGTATTCGATGTGCAAGGCTCATCAAACAAAAGCACATATATTTACCCATCCATCTACCCACCCGATTCCTCTCACACAACCATCCATGCATCCATCCATCCATACACTCACCCATCCATCCACCCATCCACCCATCCACACATTCATAGTATAGACAACAGATGTGACCAAGGAAGGCCTGATTGACTTGACCTTGGTGCAGAAAGCTGAAAGAAGTAGTGAGCTAAGTGGCTCTCTGGGGGGAGAGAGAGAGGTCTTGAGGTGGGAGCTGGCCTGAAGTACTCAGGTCATGGCAAGCAGACCAGATGTGTGCTGGGATGGGTGAGTCAGAGTTAACTAAACAGTGAGGGAAGCTTGGGTTGGGGGGATAGCAGCAGTGTGTCATATTAGGCTGTGCACAGTGGAGGGCCTTTTAGGCCTTGTGATGGCTCTAGTTCAGGAGATGGAGCCATTGGAAGGTCTGAGCCAAAGGATATGATCAGGGGGATTTTTTTTTCCCATTTTCATATGTGTATGCAAGTATGTGTGTGTTTGTGTGTATGTGTGTGTGCACGTGGAAGCTGAAGTTTGATGTCAGGAACTGCCCACCTTTGAGATCACTCTTCCACCTTGCTTAGTTAGGCAGGTCTCTCAATCAAACTCAGAGCTCATTGATATGGGTGGCCTTGTTGGCCAGCTTGCTCAGAGTGATCTGCCCATTGAGTGGGTGGTGTCAATTCTGTGATGCTTGTCAGCGTTGTGGGGAGGGAAGAGTTCTGATTTGCTTTCCTAAGCCTCATCCCTGGCATTAAAACAACCAAGTACCACCCTGAACTTGCCACAGCTCCAGGAGGAGTCTTTTTGTGTTTGAGACTGAACTAGTAAAGTCTGGAGGAATGCTTTAGTATTTTCTCTTTTAGCCTGCTGCTGGCCCCACCCCCTTCTTCAAGACTTCCCTCACGCGTGTTTATCTTGTTGGCATATGGAGCAGGCTAGACTTCAGGGTGGCCTTAGATCATGAAGACTAGAAAAGCTCCCCACATGACTGTGCTTATGGGAAGGAGGACATGTTGGATTGTGTGGGAGGGAAGAAGGGAGAGAGAGGGGAAAGAAAAAGTGAGGAAGGGAGAGGGAGAAGGGGGAGAGAAAGAAAGAAAGTGGGAAAAGGGAGAGGGGAGAGGGAGAGAGAGAGAAAAGGAGAGAGAGAGATGGACTGTATTTTTATTTTCTTAAAGTACATGGGGGGATGGTGTTAGCATTTTGTTTAAACTCCACCCCCACAGTTACCTGGCAACAGCCAGGTAGGCCTGGCCCAATATAAAAGGAACTGCTTGCCCCTCCTCTCTCTCTTGCTCTCTTGATCTCTCTTGATCTCCTGCTCTCTTGCCTTCTTGCTCCCCCTCTGTCGTCTTGCCCCTCCCCCCTTCCCCTCTCATGGCCGGCCTCTACTTCTCTACTCTCTCTTTCTCTGCCTCTGCTACCCTCTTAACTCCCCTCCCCATGCCCTGAATAAACTCTTTTCTATACTATACCGTCTGTGGCTGGTCCCTCAGGGGGAACAGCATGGGCCCTTTCCCCATACCTCAGCACACACCCACAGAACATATTCTCTATCTCTTTATCTTTGTATAAAGACATCAGTGGGTGTGTAGAGGGATGGGAATGTGTGTTTCTTCAGGGATGTGCCCTAGAAACAATGCCAAACAGAAAAACAAAACAAAAACAAACAAATAAACCCCTTTCTTTTGAAAGAATTGTTTGAACTTCAGGCCTGTTAGTGACATAATTGGAGAGCAGGGCCTGACTCCAGCACCTACTACCTTCGTTTTTGGCAGAAACAGCTCTGCTGTTTGTCACCTGTTGGGTCTCAGTGTGGCTCTGGTGGGCCCCCTACAATCCTGCCTCCTGTGTTTGCCAGGCTTAATTAGCTGTAGAGGATGCTATCAAAGGCTGTCTGGTAGTGGTTTGTTAATGATACGGGACAGATTCAAAAGCACTAATTAATTGTTAGATTATTTGCAAAGCACATGCTGGAAAACCCAAAGCCTGCAGAGAGAGTTGGCAGAGAAGCCTGCAGAGATTAGCCCCCACCTTCAGGCTCAATTGCTTTTTGGAGTTGGGCCAAGAGGGGCATAACTGTTCTTTGTGTTTCTTGGCCTTATTCTTCCCTGAGTTGCCAGTTTGCTATTCAGGCTCCAGGGTGACAGAGCTTCTGTGACCCCTGGCAGAAGCAGATCGCCCAAAAGACACTCTTAGGATGTTGTCTGTGCTTTCTGTTTAGTGAGAGAAATACAATCACTTAACATTCATTAACTAAATAAACACTTCCTGAGGGCCTCTCAGAGTGGGTAGGAGCTGCAGTTTGGTCTTGAAGCAGTCCAGGTTCACAGTGTGAAATGTCCAAAGGCATCATGGTTTGGCTTTTAGGGGTTTAGAACACTTACTGAGCATGCAAAGGCTCCGCTCTGCTGCCTTACCAAAAATACCTACCCCAAGAGAACCCAGCTTGTCAATTAGTACCTCCCTCCCCATTTAAGGGAGTCAGCAAAAAATAAAAATTTTAAATGCCTAGTGTAAAGGAAAATGATGTTTAAAACTTTGAAAAAATTAAAAATCCCTAAGTTTGAGATTCCATGTCCGGTGGAAGCTCAGTGTAGACTATACAGGGAAAGGGGGAAAAGCGGGCTGGCGCTTTTTTCTTTCGGGTGGTGTGTTTGGTGTATCTTACAGAGTCATAGTCCCTAGACTCAGCTCCAGCAGACTTGTGAGAACCGTTGTCCTTGTGTCTGCCCCTTAAAGATGAGCAGGATCTGAACCTTTGCTGGTGATCACCAGGTTCTGTGGATTCTGAAAGCCAACCAAGTGCATGCAAGTGAGAAAGCTGCTGTAGCCCTGGTTAAAAACAGGTTCAGAAATATTCCAAGACCAGGCCTGGCCCTAACTCCCACTGATAGGCTGCAGTGTCCCCTCCTGACCCCCGATCCCACACCCCAATCTGTCTTTCTGAGCTTGGGCATCCAAGTGAGTAAGTAGCCACAGTCGCCAGACCAAATTTATTAACTTGCACTTTATTAACACGATTTGGAAGAAAAGAATACTAATGAGAAATTTCCGAGATCCCCACTGAGCCATTCCAGATCTCCCTGAACTTGAAAAAGGCGCAGAGTTGCTTCTGTTTATTATGCAGCTCTGAATCCACAGGAGAGTGTTTTCAAGAGCACCTCCATGGGGTGCAGGTGAGGGATGGCTTCTCAGCTCACACTCAGATGCCTCCTTGTTTACTTTGAAGTCCCCTGATCCAGAAAACACAGGATGTACCCCAGCTGGCAGGTCCCAGGAGTTGGACTTTTAGCCCTTTTTGAAGGCATTTCCCAGATAGCTTTGTGGAGTCTGATGACACAGACGCTCTCAGAGGAGCTTCCAGCTTAGGAGCAACCTTTGGGTTGATAAATAGCTAACTTGGCTGTGGGTGTGTGTTGTGTGTGGGTTAAATCCATGGCCTTGCCGTGTGCCCAAGCGTGAACTTTGCTGTCAGCTCTGTGTCCCTGCACTGTTTTTAAGGTTGGTTTGTTTCAGATTCACTGCCCTTTTATTTTGGGAAAGTGACATCCCAGGTAAGCTGTGAGAGGATACTGTGACTAACACTTGACTTTCATTTTATTATTTTTAAAGACTTTAACTTAGCTGTCTTAGAAAATAGCCATGGTTATTTACATTTAAGTACACATGAGTGGGGGGAGAGTCTAGGTTCAGAGAGAGAGAGAGAGAGAGAGAGAGAGAGAGAGAGAGACACCAAAAATGGCCGAGCGTCTGCAGCCTGCCATGTTCTGATGTTCATGAACATGGTGCATGCACCCTTCCATTTTACTAGTTTAAAAAAACCAATCCTGCTGTACATTTGTCATTTTGGTAGGTGTTTTTTCCTCTCCTTTTCTTTTGTGTGAGTGTGTGCACATGCACATGTGTGTGTGCTAGGACTTTCCTCCAGGGCTTCACGCATACTAAACGCGTGTCCCTACCACTGAGTGAGTGAGGCTCCTAGGCCCTCAGCAGTTCAGACTTGAAGTCAATGTATTCACACCAGACAGGATTCCTCAGACACGTTTCTTAGACTTAGGTCCAGGGTCCTAATTTAGGGCTATAATTTCTCCTCTGTCAGGCTTTCTTCATTAGTAACATTAATTACTATTACCATTAACATTCCCTATTGGCTAGAAGGAGCGTGAGCTCAGGATCGGGTAACTAAGGCTGGTTGTTCAGGAACTTCGATGTTCTGAATGGCTTTGCTCTAGGTTATAGGAACTACAAACTCTCTGTGTTCTGTAAGGAATATGGTGTTTAGCTGAGGCTCAGGACTAAGCCTGCTGATGGTCACAGCATCCCTTCCTCACGGTTAAAATGAGAATCTTTGTCACTTTGGACTAAAAGTTATTAGGAGCTGCCTCAGCATCCAAATTTTGAATGTCACACCCGTTTGTCAGGTCCTCAAATCTTCAGTGAAGTTGTGCTCACTCCAGAGAAGCTTTTGGGATTTGTGACCAAAAGGTTTTTTATAGAGATTTACCTTCTGAGTGTGGGTGTTTAAAGACTTCATCATGTTGAACAAATGACCCTGTTAGACTATTATTACACATTTATTAAAGGGAGTATTTGTGGTTTGAATGTAAAATGGTGGCAGCTTTGATTGCATTACCACCATACATTTGCATTAAACAGTCTCCAGCTTCATTTGTGCTGTTCACGAAGCCCAGAAAGCTCTAGATTGGTGTTAGCAGGCATCTTTATATAGAACTGAGTTGTGAGTTGAACTGCTCTGTCTTTTGTAGACCACCATTTTCCTGAAAGAACAGGTAAGAACAGTGGTCATGCAGGCGTCGAATGCAGTTTTGACGAAGTACAGGGAGCATCTTTTACTCAGAGGAAAACCCTGGCAACATTTGCTGCCAGTGATAAGAGCATAGCCAATCAAAGCTCATTCCTTGGAGAACTTGCATCTGTCACCATGGCTGTGACAGTGTCACGGTAGTTAGCTACTTTTCTGACAGGAATAATGAAGACGCTATGATCATTAAAGATACAGCACAGTAGGATGTCTTATCTGGTGATTCTGCAAAACTCATCGAAGCATTCTTTTCCAGATTGGTATGTGATACATGAATCAAAACAGCCTTCAGAGCGCAGGACAGAACAATTGATTCTTAAACCTTTATATTTTTAGATCATTTTAGATCTAACAAAAGAATTACAAAAGTGCCAGGAAATGGTGGCACACACCTTTAATCCTAGCACTTGGGAGGCAAAGGTAGGCAGATCTCTATGAGTTCAAGGACAGCCTGGTCTACAGATTGAGTTCCAAGACAGCCAGGGCTACGCAGAGAAACCCCCGTCCTGAACCCCCCCCCCCAAACATTACATGAGCAACACCAATTGTTTTCACTCAGCTTTGCCTTAGGGTAATGTAACATAGAGTCATAATCAAAACTATAAAAAAAAATCTTGCTACAATATTATTAACACCGTATTAACATTTAAAAAGTAGTGCATTGATTTGGACGTTATTTGTATTTTGTTGATTTGTTTTCCCAAATACTCTGTTTTTGTTCCAACCCAGCCTTTCCTGACCTTTCCTTTCCTTTGGTTTCATGTTTCCTTAGATTCCTCTTGTCTGTCATGGGCCTTGGTTCTTAGTGATTCTGACGCTTTAGAAAAGTGCTGGGGAGTGCTTTAGTTAGGGTTTGTCTGTGGACCTTTACCAGGAAAGATACCATGGAACTGCGATACCCTTCTCCGGGCATCAGATCAAGAGTGCATTTTGTCAGACTTACTAGTTGGTAATGCTAACCTTGGTAACTTGGTGAGAGTCGTGTATGCCAGGATTCTCTGCTTATTCATAAAGTTAGTATTTTTTTTTTTCACTTTAAAAATGACTCAGGATTTTGGAAGAATGCAATGGATTTTAATGCATCAGAGTAGGAAAAGCTCACTCTGTGACTCAGAGGCAGGGTTTTGGGAAGCCTTAAACATGACTGCTTGTTCCATGTGATATGGAAGAGGACACAGGCTCAAGGACATGGCAAGACTGTTAAGACTTACAGCTTCCAATAGCTTAGCCGGCCAGCCCTCTGCACCTGTGGGATCCACAGCTAACGCTTCCCAAGCACAGACTGGAAGTTCGTCAAGCACATGGCACACACATAGCCCAAAGATGTCGAGACGTTCCCTCTCACCAATGTTACCCAGATAATCCAATAGACAACGATTTGCACAGTATTCACATTGTGTTAGGCATTGTAGTAGTCTAGAGGTGACGTAACATACCTGGAGGGTATGCGTGTGGTTCTGCCTTCTTACAAGCAACGTGAGCATGCCTGGTGGGGGTGAGGGGTTCCTGGAACCAATCTCCCGAGGATAGCTAGGGACTCATGTGTCTGTGTGAGGCCGCATTTCTTCCTGTCTTTCAAGCAGAATAATGCATCATAACAAATTGAATGCAGAAGCAGGTCTGAAACCCAGCTGTCTCTCATTAAACTGGACATTAAAGGGATTTGCACAGATGTAGGACAGTGTAACTCTGTGCTCTGAATCAAGAGGCACTGTAGATGCTTTTCATGCACGATGCTGTTTATGTTACAATGTGCTGTATCTGAGGTTGGCTCTGAACTACTTAGTATGTACTTAAATAGTTCTCAGGTTTAGTTTCTATTGTTGTAAACATTTATGTATGCTATGCATTTATATGTGTATATGTACATATGTGTGTGCATAAATGGGTGTATGTGTATATATGCATATGTGTGTATATGTACACAAATAAATGCATAGCATACATAAATGCTGTTCAGGGTTAGAGGTGAAGAGGGTAGGCTGAAGTAAGATTTATAAGACAGGGATTCAGGGGTTGTCTGAGCTTGGAGCCTGTAATTAATTTCTTTAGCTACTTCCCTTAAAAGTAGAAAATTTAATATTGATAGGATTTTTTCCTACAATAAACAAGGGACTTTAGATTATTGCTGAATGCTCCAGCAGTTTATAAATATCACAAATTTAAAAGTCTCTAGTTTCATAGAATTTTTCTGCTATAACGCTGTACACATGCTTATTGTATGTGAATAGTCTCTTTTTTCATAAATCACTTTGTTAGTAACTTTTTTAGATCAACCCTAACTATATTGTCTAGCCTGTGATCCTTCTGCTTCAGCAAAGGCTAACCAGTTGCTTGTGATGTCTTTATTGAAGCAGGTGGTGTAGGTTGTAGATAGTTATAACTGCTTATAATCCTTACCAAGTTAATGATTTTGGAATTACAGATGGTTGTGAACAGCCACAGAGGTGCTGAGACTCGAACCTGGGTCCTTCGGAAGGGCAGCCACCGCCCTTAGCTGCTGAGCCACCTCTCCAGTCCTTGCACCCGATTCTTTTGATGTTTAAGCTACTGTTGGACTTCTGGTCTTGGAGCTAAAGCAGCTTTCTGAGCACTGGTACAGTGAAGTTTGTTAGTTCAGTACATACTGCATATAGGCTAGAAATGTGGGCTGCTTTTGTATCAAAAGAACTCCATTCAACAGACCATAAACTTTATTTTATATTTTAGAATATTTCTGTGACTCGGACTAAAGTCACAGAAAGGGAGGCTCCTCTTTGTCCCCAGTGAGAGAGGTTAACTGAGCACAATGGGAAATTGACTTAGAGCCAGATGTCTGGGTGCACACCTAGCTCTGCCATGAAATGGCCTTGTGACCTTGTTCATTGTTCTTGTCAATCAAATGGAGGTGGAACAGTGTCTGTTTCATTGAATTGTTTGAAAGACTTAAGAACATGGTGCTTTTTATGTGAAATCCCTACAGGCCACTTTCTAGATCGGGTTATGCCATTCCCATCAGGATTGGTGAGGCCCTATCAATCATTTGTGTCCTATTTCCTCGTGACATCAGAGTGTTTTCTGATAGGTGTTTGTGTGCATGCACACACAGGCCTGAAGTTAACCATGAGGGTTTTTCTCACGAGCTGTCCATTTTGTTGTTGTTATTGTTTCCTTGAGATGGGGCTCTGTCACTGGGGCCAGAGCTCTCTGATTGGGCTGGGCTGGCTGGTCAGTCCGTTCAAGGGAATCTTCTTGTCTCTGCTTCTCTGTTTCCCTAAGAACTGGAAGGTAAGTGTGCACCGCCATGCCATGCTCTTTTGTGGGCACCAGAAAGCAAACTTAGGTCCAGTGCACAGCACAGCTCTTAAGCACTGATGCATCTCCCCAGCCCTGATATTGGAACTTTTATCTCATTAGCAGAATTATCATCAAGTAAGTCAGACCTGGATATATTTATGTTCATAAGACATCATATAACTCTAGTAATATGTTAACATTTAAAAGAATCTTTTATTTTGTTTAGCTCAACCAGAAATTTATGCAAAATATCTCTCTAACACCCCATTCATGGAAATTCTCAGCCTTTGCTTAAGTTTTTTAAAAAATCTCCTGGCTCACCAGATTCTTTCTTGTGTTATCCTGCAACCGACCTCCACTCCTAGCTCTGGATCTACCCTGCAAAGCTGAATGGGACGTAGTTAATGAAAACCTATCTCATTACTGATGGTAAGCAAATGAGTTCTGGACAGATACTCTCTAAAAGTGACGGCATTTTTTGTCTTAATTTAGCAAAAAAAGGATTTTGCTTTCTAATGATAGACTAACTAAGACTCAAGTTTGCAGCTTGAGGCGTCCTGAGCTAGCTGGGAATCAAACGGCCTAAGGACTTTCTACTTGAGCCTGGAAGGCTGTGAACTAGAGAGTATGGTTAGTGCTCTGGTCTCTAGACACCTCTCCCCCAAACACCCCCTGAATGGCTGTCCTTTCCCAGGTGGAGGGGTGAACTTTCAGTATGATGGTCACAAGTTAGGGAGGAAGGGTTTATTTGCGCTTGTAGCTTCAGAGCAATCGGCTCTTGGTTGCTTGGTGAAGAAGTGTGTAGAGGAAGAAGTTCTTCACTTCATGGGAGATAGAAAGCAATAAGCCAGGCCAAAAAAGCCAGGGCCAAGATATCCCCAAAGACTCATCCCAAGGAAAGACTTCTAGCTAAGTCTCCTTCCCCAAGTTTCTAGAGGCTGCCTAAATAGTACCACTATGCAAAGACCAAGTGCTTGGCAAATGAGCCTAAGGGGGGGCGGGGCTTTATATTCAAATTCTAATCCTGGGATGCTTTGGCTTTAAAATTCAACTTTGTATGTTTGGTTCTTGTCTGTGTCCTCCTGATGGTGGAAACTCGGTGAAGGAAGAGATGAAGCTGCTTTCTGTTAACAGGTTGACGGAGGTTCTTTGCAACAGGCGAGCGCTGTTGGCCTGGAGCTTGCCGTGTAGGCCAGACTGGTTTCCATCTTGTGGCTATCTGTTTCTCAGGTGCTTGATTATAGGTGTGTACCACCACACGCAGCTTGAAACTGTTTATCTCATGCAGCTACCAGAGCGTAGCCTACAATTCAGTATTGAAATGATGGCTTTACAGATCAACTGTAGAGCTCCAATGTGAACCTGTTCTTCACTTAGCACAAGAAAATACATACTATCCTCTCTTGTGTGTCACAGCCAATCGGTTCTTCAGGCTGGAACTGTAAGGGAACCCCTTGGAGGGGAGAGTAAAAGACCTCAGGAGATACATCTGTAATTATATGCAACTTTGGGGGGAAAATTTTAAAAATGTTCTTCTCTTCTCAGAGCTTTTCTAGAGAGAATGGGTTCTAATCTTATCAGACACAGAAGTACGCTGTGCTGCCAGGTGGCTATTCTGTCAGTCCAGTCAGGTAGTAGCTTCCCACTACAGTCCAGGCCAAGGGCTACATGAGCCCAGCCTGACTTTCCCTGCGAATGAAACAAGAAACATCACCATCAAAACATCACAATGTAGAAGAAAAATGTAGTGAAATTTCTATCATTTTACATCCACGTAGTTCCACTTACTGGGACTTTAAACATTTTCTTGTGTAATTTGCAAAGACCACCTGATTGTAGAAAACATATGTGAAGTTACGAAGTAACAAGTGTTAAGAACCTGAGCAGGTAACTAGGGAACTCTGGGTCCCTTTTCCTCAGGTGTCTGTGTCTGCCTACCACACCAGCAGCTACACTTTCCATGGGGTGAGGACATATGTTTGGGTCAGGGCTCACTGGCACAGCTCAGGGACTAACTGGGTTGTTTTCTCCGAGAGAAGCTCCCTTTGGTTTTGGAACCTGGGGGACAGCTTGCCTTATCCGCCAGGTTTCACGCTTGCCTGCTGCCTGCCTTGGCTTCAGCGTTTGACTCAATACCTTTGTAGCTTTGAGTGAGTTAACATAATTCTGTTTCCACTTTCTTTAACCCAATTGTGTATCTCAGGGTGGTTGTGAGAAATAATCATATAACCATGTGAAGGGCTTAAAGACGCAGGTGACAGGACTGCTGTTGTCAGCTTGGGTTTTTGAGAGCAGGGTAGTGGAGAAGAGGTAAAAGGATCTCAGAAAGTTTATTGTCCATAAGGACTCACAGGACTGTAAACCATCTGTCTTGGTTCATCAAGTAAGACCTCAGTGTTTACAAAGTTTGCAGAGTTCTCTGCTACTGAGGGACACTGTGTTTCCATGTGTGCTTTCTTATAGAGTGTGACATTGGTGCCCTCTTAACCACAAACTGGGAAAGAATGCTTTGAGAACTTTAAATTCACTAATTAGAAAATAAAACGATGGATCTCCCTCCCTTCCTGCCTTCCTTTTTTCCTTCCTCCCTTCCTTCCTTCCTTTCCTTCTTCCCTCCCTCCTTCCCTTGCTCCTTCCTAACCTCCCTCCTTCCCTTCCTCCCTCCCTCCCTTCCTTCCTTCCTTCCTTCCTTCCTTCCTTCCTCCCTCCCTCCCTCCCTCCCTTCTTCCCTTGCTCCTTCCTTCCCTCTTTCCCTCCTTCCCTTTCTCTTTCAGTTCCTGTCTCCTCCCTTTCCCTCCCTCCCCTTCCCCTTTTCCTCCCATCTTATATAGCTGAGGTGGGTCTTGAACTCTTGATCCTCCAGCCTCCACTCCCCAAGTGTTGGCATCATAGGTGTGCACCACCACTCCAGGCTAACTTTGAATATCTCCACTTTATTTGTGGGTTGGTGACTAAGGATTTAATCCAGAGCCTTATGCTTCATCATTAGCCACACATTCTTAGCCCTGACTTTGAGTTTTCTAAGCTGTTCATGTACTTGGAGATGTAGCTGTTGAATTACACTAGGGGGTCTTAGAAAAAGCTACTCTTTCTTTATTAGGCTTAACAGCATTCATATGCAAAGAACAAAGAAAGATAGACAACATAGGAAGAAATGGCATATATGCTTTATGTTTTCATATTAAGTTTTCAATTTTTAAACTTTATTATAAAACATTGCAAATAAAAAAAAATCACATATTAAAATTAACCAGACCCAAAGACGATACAGCTGTTCACTTTAGCTAAGACTTGGAATCAACCTATTTGTCCATCAACAGATGGATGAATAGTGAAAATCTGGAGTATATTTAAATGGAATATTATTCAGCTCTAAAGAAAAATGAAATCACAAAACTTGTAGGAAAATGGATGGACTTAGAATGTAAAATATTAAACAAGATCATACGTTCCTAGGAAGGAAGAAAGTCAAGTGCTCTTCCTCATCTCTGGAATCTAGCCAAGAATATATGTGTATACAAAACCAAGTGTATGTGTGGGTGCCTAAAAAAGACAGCAACAAGAGATCTGGGTGAGGAAGGGGTGCACGCAGGTAATGGCCAAGCGTTAGGGAAAAGGATAGAAAGGCAGTTGCACTTCTAGTTATAAAGCTGTCATGGATGTTTATTCTTGGTGGTGGGTAAATGCATTAACTATATCCACTAGTGAAAGTGTAAAGTCCACCACAATCTCCAGAGCTTCTATTCCCAACACCTCCTCTAATTCTGCATGAGTGTTTGACACTGGGTGTGCTGATGAAAACCCATGCCTCTTGTCTTATCATTTTGTCCCCGAACAGAGTGGAGCAGATTTGCACATGCCATGCACCAGCCCCTGTCCAGAGTCTGCCCTCCCTTCCCCTGTTAAAATAAATTGGCCATTATATTTAATAGTACTTTAAACTGAGGTAATTAATTGTGACTGCTATTTTGATGTTCAGTAGGGAAAGGAAACATTACTTTATGTGAACACAGGCTAATAGAGAGTCTTTGAAGTCTGCCTTTGAGCAAACTTCTTAACTATTTGGTTTTTCTCCAGCTTATAATAAAAATATAAGGGCAAGAATGTGGAGAATTCCAGGATTTGAACATTTAATCCTATTTGCAAAGCAGGTTTGGCCTATGTCTTCAGGTTTATGAGTTACTAGGATGAGTTAGAGGATTTTCAGCTTTATAATGATCTGATTGGTTCTTTTGGTAAAGACAGAAATTTAAGTTTTTGAAAAAGGCAGGTCTTAATTTCACTTGATTTTTTTTTAAAATAACATGTTTCTGAGTATGGTACCAGTGTAATGTGTGTTTATGTGTATGTGAGTGTGTGTGTGTGTTGTAGATATTCTCACTATCTATCTGTAGTCTAGGCTATCCTCAGACACACTACATAGTCCAGGCTAGCCTTGAATTCTAGGTAATCTCCCTGCTTCAGGAAGCGCTGGACTCCAAAGTGCTGGAATTACAGATGTGAGCTACACACCTAGCTTCCAGAGACATATTCTATTACATCTATGTTTTTTTCAAATGAAGATGGGTCTCAAAGACATCCTAGTGGGGTTTATTATGTTCAGACATGTCCTGTAGCGTCTGTGGACCCCAGTCAGGGTGATTTGATTTTACTCAAAAAGGGGGGCTTGATTTCTAAAGAAGTCATGTGTGTGTGTGTGTGTGTGTGTGTGTGTGTGTGTGTGTACATGAGTATGAGTATATGTGCATTGGGAAGCCAGGGGTGGATGGCGGCCCTTGTTCTACCACTCTGTGTTGTATATTTAGGCAGGGCCTATCCAGTGAGCTCAGAGCTTTCTGGTGAGGCTAGGCTAGCCAGCCGGCTTGCTTCAGGGACCTCCTGCCATGGCCTTTTGAGTGTTGGGATTACAGGTAGGCTGCCTCACACCCATCTGGCACTGGGTGCCATGGATCAAATTCTAACTCTTGTGTAGCACCTGTTTTGCCCCCTGAGGTGTCTCCTTGGCCTAAGTGATTCATCTTTTATAGTGGTTTTGTTAGGAAGCCTGTTTTTAGAGGACAGGAGCTGCATGCTGCAAGTAGGAGGGCAACAGCTGCTGATTTTTGCAGGTAGACATTCCCAGGGCACTTGGACAGGCTGCAGGTGCTGTGCCCATCACACACTCAGTGCACATTCACAGCCTAGCCGATCCCCAGGCCTTCAAAGTTGCTGTGGGAAGGGGCAAACAGCAATCGTGGCTTCTCTCCCGTAAGCCTTGAGATTCCAGGCCAGTTTTTCCTGCTAGATAGAAAAACATGGTGATCTTCCTGCTGTGGGCTGGGAGGAGGAGTTCTGCCTGGCCCAGGACAGGAGAGGGCATAGCATGCGTGTATAGGGAGAGCAGGACCACTCCAGGGTGTGGTCCAGGAGGTCTTTATTGTAGATGTGAGGGAGAGTACAGTCACAGGCATCTGGAAGGGTCCAGAGCAGGGAGAGTAGCCCAGTGAACATGGCCAGCAGAGTGAGACAGCCATGAGAAGGGGGGGGGGGAGTGAGAGAGGGAGAGATGAGAGAGCTCAAGAGAGGGCATCAAGAGAGAGGAGCCCAAGAGAGAGGGACCCAAGAGAGAGGGGGCCAAGAGAGAGGGGACAAAGAGAGAGGGGACCAAGAGAGAGAAGGCCAAGAGAGAGGGGTTCAAGAGAGAGGAGGCCAAGAGAGAGGGGACCAAGAGAGAGGCCCAAGAGAGAGGGGACCAAGAGAGAGGGGGCCAAGAGAGAGGGGACAAAGAGAGAGGAGGCCAAGAGAGAGGCCCAAGAGAGAGAGGCCCAAGAGAGAGGGACCAAGAGAGAGGGGGTCAAGAGAGAGGGGACAAAGAGAGAGGAAACCAAGAGAGAGAGGGGACCAAGAAAGGGAACCGAGAGAGGGAATCAAGAGAGAGGGGCCCAAGGGAGGGGGCAAGAGACTCCCTTGCTGAAATGGCAGGGTTCTCTAGGAATAAGAGTTTGGGGAAGGGAAGCCTATGAAATAGAGTTTAGGGTGGGGTGGAGTGAGAAGAGAGGAGTGGAGCCACAGGTCCGAGTGTGCCGGGACACCAGCATGTGCTTTGGTGTGCTAGTCAGCGCCACAGTTAGCCTTTGTCCGAAGTTTCTTTTGGACCTGACAACAAACAAGAGTCTCTGGCCCAGGTCCAGTTTCACCTCATCAAGCCCCTTCTGTCCTGGGAACTGCTCAAACCCCAGGGAGGAAGTTTCCTATCTTCTTATGCCCTTCACTCTTCCTGAGCTGTCAGAGGGACAAAATGACGTCTGTATGTCACAGCTGGCTCTGCAGCCCTCAGGGTCGGCACTCCTGGATGTAGTAGTAGCCCCGTTGATCGCTGTGCGCAGAGGCAGAGGAACAGACCTTAGGGCCCAAGGAAAGCTCTGGTGACCTCTGCTATTAGGCAGCTGTGCACAACACCAGTCGCTGTGGTAACTGGGCTCTGTTTACAAAAATGAATAAGGACTTCAAGCCTGGGGCATCCACACCATGGACAGGGCTCCCCTTGGAAACTGACTGCCTGCCAGATTGCCAAGGCTAAACCAAAACAAAGACAAACCAAACAAAAGTAGCCTGGAAGTATTCTGCCCTTGGGGGCTTACACCAGGCCCCCAAATGCTGGCATCATTCGTCACTGGACAGAACATTCCAGGGTGCGCTTATCTTGGTTATCTTGGTTAAGTCAGAGAAAGACAGAGGCCAAGACTGTGGCCCCTGTGTGGTGCTGAAGACTTAGCTTCTTGGCTGTGCGTTTAGATGTGCAAATAGTTGTCAGCACTAGAGACTCAGATTCTTAAAATCTTCTCTTAGATTATGTCTTTGAAAAATATTTATTTTAGTGTGTGTGTGTGTGTGTGTGTGTGTGTGTGTGTGTGTGTGTGTGTACATGCCTGTCTAGGGGCACCTGATTTTCTGGAGCTGGAGTTAGAGATGGTTGTGAGCCATCTGGCATGGATGATGGGACTTAACAGGACTCTGGTCCTCTGGAAGAGGAGCGAGTTTCCTTAACTTCTGAGCTCTCTCCAGTCCAGTTGTGTCCAACTATGGAGCTGCGTTTGACTCTGCAGCTCGTTAGGAACAGCTGGGCTGGGGTTATCCTCCCTGAGGTCTTCCTTTTATGAGGAACGATGGTCTTTTGTGTTTGAAGAACTCCTGGTTGTTTGGCCTTCCCTATAGAAAGGCTGAGCTGCTGACTGACATCTTTGAGACTACTGTGAAGCTTGGAGCTTCTTCGGACCTGTGTTCTGGGTGCTTCTGCATCCTCAGGTTTCATAATTCCACAGCCGTGGCCTTGCAGCACTGGAGTGTCTTCACTTTGACTGAGCCAGAGCCAGTACCCAGGTCTTCTGATGCCGTATTATAGAAATACTGTAAATCATCTCTGAGAGTCTGCTTGGGCTGCAGCCCAGAAGTCCTCATGGAAGAGTCCTGGGGTGGTGAGCTAACACTGGTGTTTTGTCAACAGAGCACATGTCAGGATCACAAACCAGAGAGGGGGCAGCCTTGGCTGAGGGGGCAGCCTTGGCTGGGCCATTTACTGCGTTCCCTAGACTCATGAAGTCCCTCAGCTGCTCATCCTCTGTAGACATCAAGGAGTTGAGAGAGAAAAGAGGAGAGAGCCGGAGGTTGGGCGTGCCGTCAGCCGCAATGATGGGAACTGGCTTAAACCAGAATTCCTTCTCAGAACAATTCAGGTCCACCTTTGCCCTCTCAGCCCTTCATTTCTCAACAGGCTGTGAGCCCTGGGGCCCAGCCAGCTGCTGTGGGACTAGGGCACTGTCTCAGAAGGTAGCTTGGCCCCGAGGGCAATGCAGTTCCTGTGGCAGTTGCTATTGTTTGTTCCTCTTAGTTCATTGTGTGGTCTCCTGTGATCACCTAAACCAAATCAGCTTTAGTTTTCCTTTAACCAAAGGTTCCAGTTAAAGCCTCACCTCAAGCATCCTGCTGATTTCCTTTATCGCAGTGAAGAGCCTGCACACGAGGGAGGCTGTGAATTCAGCTCCAATAGCCCTTATGGCACCTTCTCTTTCCTTCAGGTTGCTAATGGGGCCAAAATATTGACGGAGTGGTGGGGAGGTCAGTTGGTTATATTTGGGAATTCATCATGTGGGATGAGAATTGGTGCTGGCAAATCTAGTAGTTGATTTATTTAGTCTCTGTGTATGTGCATCCACATGCACACATGTTCGTGCGTGCGGATGCACTACTCCCTGTGTTTACACATGCTGGCAGAGGTCAGAGGATAACCTGAGTGTTGTCTCAGACACTTTGTACTTTTTGTCTGATATAACATCTCTCGATGACCTGGGATTTCACCAACTAGATCAGGCCAGCTGGCCAGCAAGTCCCACCTGTCCCTGTCCCATCTTACCAATTATGGGAATGGAAGTGTTCTTTCCCCACCATGCCTAGTTTTTCACTTGGATTCTGGGGATCCAAACTCAGGACCTCATAAGTGCAAAGCAAGCACTTTTTTGACTGGGCCACCTCCCTGTCTTGAATCTAGTGCTTCTTACCGAGAAATTGTAAACTAGGGGAAACAGCCCCAGACTCTTCCAGGGTTATCCTGTAACTGCCAGGAATCCCAGGTGCTGTTGGGTTTAGGGGTGAGGAAAAGACTTGTTCAAGGGTGCCCTGGCTGGTGTTGTCAGATTCCCTATGGTGGTTCAAGCTAGCAGCAGGGTGCTGTTCTGGACAGTACAGCCAACTTTCTGGAATCTGTCAGCCAGTAGGCATGTTAGTAACAAGTCAGTTGGAGGGAAGCCTGAAGTGGTCATAGCTACCTTGCCTTCTGAACGTGGGTCAGAGAAACTGAATAGTTACATTTATTTAGTGAGCAGGGAGTGGCAGGACCTTTACCCAAACATAGTGATTTCCAGCTTTTTGATGGCATACACTGTTATTGTTGTAAATAAGATTGGCTGAAAATGTGCCCCTGGGAGAGTTAAGGCTTTGCTCTGCTCTCTACCACAGCTTCTGTCTCCCTGTGTCTCTGATCATTCTGTATATATCTATTAAGGGCCAGGAACATACACAGAGGTGTAGGAAGGGGAGAGTAACTGGGGTCCCCCTTTGTGTCTGCTCCTGTCCATCCTTTGGCACCGTCCATCAAGGACAGGAAATAGCAGTCAGTTACTTTGGTATGAGCAATTTTTAGACAGGTTTTTAGACAGGTTTGGAACAGGAAATGAAAACCATTGAAAAACAGGAGGTCTGGGGACAACTGCTAGAACCTTTTTGTTTCCTGGGGACTCTTTCCAGTTACCACTGATAATGGTGGTTTTTTTATGTTTAACTAGCTTGTAGGTGACACATTCTGAGAATAAAAGCCAGAACCGTTCCATGCTGTAAACTGCTAGCTGGGTGTGTCCGCCCCCGGTTCTGTGGCTCTGATTGCTGGGATTTGAAGCCCCAGATGCTTACTGTGTGCCTAGCCCTGCACCCTCCCCCCCAATCTTCCTCTATGGTGATATAAGGTACAGTGGAGGGGAAGGGACAGAAGCTTTGCTTTGGTAAGGCCCAATATTTGCATGAACCCACAAGTGGACTGGTGCTCTCCAATTTTAATGGGGAGGGCTTTTATCTAAGGAAAACTACTTTCTTCTTAATTCTGCTTTTTAACGTGTTTTGAGTCAAGTACAGTGTGGATGGATGGCCAGGTTCCCTTAGCTGTGTTTCTGCTTTTTATGTTGCTTGCGTTCATTGATCCAGAGATGAAATTAAAACAGGGATGTATCCCTTAGTCCTGCCTCTACAGATGCTTCCTGACCAGGAAGGGAAGAAAACATACAAGGGCCATGCCTGGGAGCTTTTCATACCAAGTGGAGCCTAGCATGTGCAAGGCCCTGGGTTCAACCTCAAGTACTTAGTGTCACTTGTGCACCTAAATTTATGATAAACACTGCCATATTTTGAACATTTCAAATATTTGGATGCCTTCTGTATTCCTTGCAAAGCATAGGCAGGCACCGTTACACACGAGAGGACAGAGCCTCAGATGATACAGGCAGAGGCAAGATGCTAAGGTAGATCCTTTCAGAGCTGCATTCCGTGTGTGTGTTTTAGCTCTTCAGCTCAGGGTAGCCTGGACTTTGTGGCGATCCTCCTGCTTCAGCCTCCCAAGTGACAGGATTGCAGGCGTTGGGCATCATACCTGGCCTAGCTCAGACCATAGCTCTGCAGGATTGCAGACCAGAGGGAGGAGGAAGCTGGGCCAAAGCTTTCAGTATGACAAGAGGGTGCCATTCAAGGAGAGGGAGCAGAGTTCTGTCTCCTGGAGACATAGTGGAGTCGTTTCTGTGGCACTGTTCTGAAACCAGACAACCAGGGCAGACACTAATCAAACAGCATTGGCCTTGGTCTGAATTACTTGTAGCAGGATAGTGCCTGTTTTAGTTTTTAATTATGGAGGCAATACTTTAAAAAAACAAAAACAAACAAAAAAAAAACATGTGCCTGGCAAGAGTTCTGTAACAAGGTGGGCTGGGTGTGACTCAGTTGGAGGAGTGCACTTTAAGCACACGTGAAGCTCTGGGTTCAGCCCCCATTGAATCATAGGGCATTGTAGACTGTATTTCCAACATTTGGGGGGGGTGGAGGCAGGGGTTAAAGTTCATCTTTGGCTACATAGTAAAATCATGCCTGGGGCCACATGAGATTCTGTCTTAAATATGCTCACCCCCCCACACACACAGAGAGAAACAGACACACCCACACATACACACATACCCACACACAGAGACACACAGATACACAGACACACAGACACACAAGCGTGTGCATGCACACACCCACACACATAGACACACAGAAACAGACACACCCACACACACAGACACCCACCCACATATATATATATATATATATATATATATATATATATATATACACACACACACACACACACACACACACACACACACACACAGACACACAGACACACAAGGAATCTGTGTGGACATAGAGCAAAATCAGACTTCTTCATTTCCCAGGTTATCTCTGGCATGAGTGACCTTCATCTTACGAAAACTCTATTTACAGTTAATCATTTGATCCCTTTTCTGTACATTTATATACATATGTATGGTTTTAAAGATTTAAGGTTAATGCCTTCCTTCCCCCCTCCCTCACTCACCCTTCCCCTCCCTTCCCCCTTTCTTCTTTTGTGTGTGTTCACAAGTATTTCAGTCAGGGACACTGTAGCCTCCGTCTCCTGAGTGCTGGAATCACAGGCGTTGTAGCAACTAGCTATTCCTCACATGCTTTTCTACAATTTAAATAATTCCCATCAGTGAGACACTTCCATCATGCACACCGCATTACTGAGAACGTAGCACATGTATTGCAGGGTGACAGCTGTGCCATCAGTGACAGGTATTTAGGTCTCTTTCCAGCATTTTTCCAAATTCGATGGGAGTTAAGTCCTATGCCTGTGACACTATAACAGCTGTGCAGCTGAGTTCTGCTGCGATCAGGTAGTATGCTTATGGTTATGCTAATTACTGTCGGTTATTATCATATTATGCTAATTATCATATGGCCTATTATGGTGATACACAATGACCCTGAGAGCGACCATGCTCTCCAAACAAGTATGAATTGAGCGTGGTGATCAATTGCTCTCTGTAGACTAAGCACCTGTGATGTAGCTAGGTTTGAGCACGGTTATTGCTCTCTGTAGGCTAAGCACCTGTGATATCGCTTACACATTCTTTCATGATATTACATTGCATGTGACATCACTTCTATAAGCTGGTATCTGAAAGCCACTCAGACTCAGAAAGGTCATGACCTTCATAAGGCAACACAACTTCATTAGGTCAAGTCAAGATTCCAAACACCTGGGCTAGCCCTCATGGTGCACACTTCTCACCCCAGTACTCGGGAGACTCGACAGAATGTCGCCGAGTTCAAGGCCATTTGTCATTGCACAGCAAGACCATGACACAGACATGCAGGCACACACACCAAACCCAAACCAATGACAGGAAGATTCTGATTCTCATCTCTGACTGACCTGTAGTGTTTTCCCTCTCACTGCTCATGTCCCTCACTCTCAGGGACTTTAAGAATAATGAAATCACAGAAAGTAAGCTGGGAAAGGTCCAGCGAGTACCAAGGTAAGTACTGAGCCATGCCCACTGCCCATGGAGATGAAGACAGCATTGTGTCGAAGCCGTCAGTCTTGGCATCAGACCCAGAGGTGTGACTGTGGAGTCTAGGACTGTGGCTATGCTGACAGACCTTGGTATCCAACAAGGACACCCTGCTATGACAGTAGGGAGATTCCCTGCCATTCTGGTCTGTGTCTGGAGGCTGCCCAGTCCTAATGTCCTCTCCAAGTGGGGCTCAGCTCTCAGCAGAGGATCATGATCCATGTCAAGAGGCCTGTGTTCATAACATGTAATTTTAGTAAAGTAATTTCTAATTATTCAATAAGCCACTAGATGTGTTTTAAAAAAGAAAGCTAAGAAAAATCTATGGGACAAAAATTCAAACAACTGAGCCAAGGCCTTTAGTATAGGATACATGATGATAGGATACATGATGTTCAAATGAACATGTGGAAGGGTGGTGGGCGTGGCTCAGTACTTACCTAGCATGTGTGAGGCCCAGGTTCAATCCCACGCATTGTGAGAGATGGGGTGGAGCACACCTGTTCAATATAGTTAACAGCGATATGGCCAAACACTCAGTGCTGTGACATTTATACACAAGTAAAAGACATAAGTGAGCCAGTGTTTATGTTAGACTTCTAGAAAACACATGCAGTAAACATCCCACTAGTGTGCACATAATTATACCCTGCTTATTGCTTTGACCTCATTTCTTTTCTGTTTCTCCAAACACATATTTTGGCCACCTCTGTAAAGAAACAGGGTATGCATCAGTGTAGACCCATGCCTCTCTGAGTAGCGTAGAGGCCCTGGGGATGAGGTACTGCAGGTCTGTGGGAAATACGAAATACTAATTTCCAGTCGTGACTATACAGAATGAAAGCAGAATACAAGGAGGCATGTGCAGAGGAAAAAGGACTGAGGGGGTTGGAAAGATGGCTCAGCAGATAAAGCGACAGACCTCTGTGCAAGCCTGGCTACCCGAGTTTGGCCCCAGATCCCACATGAAGGTGTAAGAGGAGCACAGGAGTCATAGTGTCCCCTGATTGCCACCTGCGCATGTGCACACACATGCAGTAGTGAAAGATAAAAAAGAGAGAGGCTGAGGATAGGGCTCCGTGGGAAAGTACATGCTGTGCAAATATGAGGACCACAGTTCAGATCTCTAACACCTTGAGAGATGCCAGGCGGGTGTGGTGGCCCAGTGCTTGGGAGGTAGAGGCAGGACCTTTGAAGCACGAGGCTAGCTAGACTAGTTGAATCAGAGAGCTCTGGGTTCAAGACAAAGGCCCTGCCTCAACATGTAAGGTGAGGGCCACTAGGAAAGACAGCTGACATCAACCTCTGGTGCCCATCCACATTCATATTCATACGTGTGCAATGCACACTCACTCACATGTGAAAGAGGAGGAACCGGGCATCCTGGCAAATGGAAAGGAAGAGGCAGGAGGATTGCTGCAAGTTTGAGGCCAGCCTTTTATTTCTCTGGTATTCATTTTCTTATCTGCAGAAAAAACTACCATTGAGATTTCTTTTTGTCTTAGTGCGCCAAAGAAAGACTATTACGCTTGTAACCCAGGCCTGCAGATTGCCAGCAGCCACATGCCCCAGTGTTTGGAAAGAAAAGGAATTTTAGCCCTTCACGAGAGGTAGACATCAAAAAGCTCTTTCTCTGCTATGATTCTAATCTTCCCTTTTTAGAAGCCCCAGCACAAGGAAGTCATTTGCTACATTAAGGATTTGTGGAAACATATTCATTCAAATACAAAAAGAGAAAAACTTGACTCATGTGTCAAGCATTTTTTGTGATGATGCTGGAATATGGGTTTACATTCCACAGTTTAAAGTGTCATGAGTGACAAGCCACCGGTGGGTGTGTATTTACTGCAAAGGCCGGAGAGAGATCTAAGCTTATGGCAGCTCACACCTCCATGGTTATCAGTACCATCCTCATGGCTGAGCTGGGGCCCCCATTCCAGAAAACATACTTCCTTTCTGGTTGGAAATACTCCGTATTTATTTTGACCTTCAGAGGACTCGTGGCCTTGCTGGAGGACATGAGCCAAAATTTATTCTGGCGAGGCCAGAGCTGTCGGAGGTTTGTCTCCACAGGGACTGCACAGAGCAGTTAGAGGCAGTGGAAGGAAGGCGGCTGAGGTCAAACAGGCATTCCTGAACTTTCCAGCCTCAAAATTAAGGGGGGATTTAATAAAGGCAGTATTTACAGCCCCTCTCTCTGTCTCTGTTTCTGTCTCTGTGTCTCTTCATCTCTGTCTCTCTCTGTGTCTCTCCACCTTTATCTCTCTGTGTCTCTGTGTCTCTCTCTGTGTCTTTCTGTCTTTCTATCTCTGTCTTTCTGTTTCTGTTTTTCTGTCTCTGAGTCTCTGTCTCTGTCTGTCTCTATTTCTGTATCTCTTCACCTCAATTTCTATGTCTCTGTGTCTCTGTCTCTCTATCTGCCTCTCTATCTCTTTCTGTTTCTTTGTGTCTCTGTCTGTTTTTCTGTCTCTCTGTCTCTCTCTCTACCCCCTCCTGACCCCAGCATTCCTGTTTGTCTGACTTTGCCAAGGTTAGAGTGTTCTTTGTAGCTGCCTTTGGGAGGAAGAGGACACCGAGTCTCATTTGTCACTCTGCTTTAATGCCTGCAATTCTCTAAGGTTTGTCAAATGCAGATCTTGGAAGATGCATCACACGACTTTTGAGCAGTATGTTTTCCTGGATTCCTTGGTTGTAAAAATATTGTTAGCTGAGGGTGCAGCTTATGCTAGTCTTTGCCTAGCATACATGCGATCTTGGGTTCCAGTTGGGGTGATAGTTTAGTCCATCAGGTGCTTGTTACTGAAACGTGAGTCCTCAAGTTCAGTTTCCAGAATCCATGTAGAAAGTCAGGCATGGTGGTGTATGCTTGTAACCCCGCCCTTGGGGGGGGGGAAGGACAGAGCCAGGTAGATTCCTGGGGCTCACTGGCCTGCCAGCCTAGCCTGATGGTGAGCCCATGGTCCCAATGAGACACTGTCTCAAAAAAAATATGAAACAAAGCAAAACAAACCAATCACAACAACAAAACCCCAAAATAAGGTGTATGGCTCCTGAGGAATAATACCCAAGTTAGACCGCTGGTCTCTCTTTTCATGTACACATAGATGCACATCACATCTCTCTCTCTCTCTGTCTCTCTCTGTCTCTCTCTCTCTCTCTCTCTTCCCTCCCCCTCAGGTTTGATCCCCAACATGGGCAAAATATAAATAAATAAATAAATAAATAAATAAGCCCTTATAAAAATACCATCAGACCATTAGGTGGCTGGAGATGACTGTCATGGTGTCACCTCACCTCAGGTGAAACAGCATCCAAAGCATGAGCAGAGTTAGAAGAACTGTTCTGATTGCAGAGCAAATGTGCCAACTAGGGGCTGTGTGGTGGGTCTGAGAATCTGTAGCTAGACCAGAGTTTCTTATGAGGCAGGACCATGATTTGAATCTGTTATATTTCTAGTTGTAGAGTTGGTAGACGCTAAGGCTCTAGATAAATCACACGTGGCAACATTAAGATGTTTGCTTTAATAAGCATATCCATGACGTGAGAGCAATTAAAAATGACCGTTTCATAGAGTCAAGCTCTCTGTTTAATTTAGGAGGGGGAAGTGAGTACTTTATATCATACTTACATAAAGAATATGGATGACGATGTTCTTAAATACTTCGTGTCACTGTTGATGTGCTTGAGCCTAACTATGCGGGTCAAGAGTTTCATTTGAGCCCAGTGAAGGGGAACCAAATTCTATTGTGATTTGCAGAACATAAGGTGGAAGAGGTTCCACAAAATACTCAGGTGGGCTGAGTGATTAGATGAACATCTGCTAGGGCTGGGGGATATAGCTCAGTGGTAGAATGTTTGCCCAGCTTGCACAAAGCCCTAGGTTCAATACTCAGTACAACTGGAAAGGAAATATAATAAACAAAGAAAAACAAACAAACAACTAAAAGATGGTCATCTAATCCAGGATGATTCTGGAAGGATTCTGAGCCTATGGCTGTGTACCGGCCATCTTGGTTGTCTGCTGGTTGTCTGTGTGTTTTCTTAGGTATAAAGGGAGAATCTTAACAAGGACAGGTATAAATGAATACACCATGCCATGTGTGTTCAGCCCAACTTCATGCCCAGTGCTGATGAGAGGGCAGGATGGTAAGAGTCTACAGGCGAGGGCTGGGGAGGTGATTCCCGGAATTAGAAGTGCTGTCAATTTCATCATTCAGAGGCAGAATGGGATCCCTGGGGCAAGCTGGCTAGTGGGGTTAGCTGTAGTAGTGAGCTCTGGGCTCAATCAAGGGACCCTGCCTCAGTGAATACTGTGATTCACAATCAAGGAAGACTTGTATGTCAACCTTGGGCCTCCATGTTCATGTAAGCATGTGCACACGTGTGCCCCACACATGTGAACACACATACATTATGCATGCATAACCCACATATACATGTCCAGTGCACACGAACACACACACACACACACACACACACACACACACACAGAGGAAGAAAAGTTTACAGGACTGGTAAGTGTAGGGAAAAATAACTAGGAAAGAAAGAAAGAGAGAGAGAGAGAGAGAGAGAGAGAGAGAGAAAGAAAGACAGACAGACGTGTGCTTTGATAATCTTTTCAAATGTTTTTTCAAAGGCTGGCCTCAGACTTAAAGCGTTATCCATATGTAGTCTTTGGCTTCCAGTGTCTTCTGATAGGAACTCAGCCTGGAGCTGAGCTTGGACGCAGGCGTTTTCTCTTCTGTTTGATTCCTAACTGTCCAGTCTGCCTCCGTTTACTACGTCTTTTCCTGCACCTTCCGCTGCTTTCTTCATGAGCTGCTGTTTATTCTGGAATGCTGGTCACCCACATCTAGAATTAGGGTTTGTGTGCCTCGGTCTTACCAGGAATGGAGAAAATATGATCTGATGTTTTAATCTACAAGTTTTAGGAGACTCAGAAGGTTTCTAATCCACAGCTATGTGCTCAGAATTCCAACTTGTAAAGCCCATGGGCTCACTGGTGAGTAATAACACCCCAACCTAGCTCCTCAGGATCACGCTGTGGGGGCTGCTCCGCTCTGTCTTCGTTGGCTTCTTCCTTACTGTGTTTAAGAGGAATCTGTCTTTGCTTGCCAGAATCGCCGGCAATATGCCATTAAAATCTAAATTGTTTTCTGTTTGTTTCTCTGGTGCTGGGATTAAGCCAGAACCTCATACATGTTGGACAGATGTTTTCTGCTTAGTCCCATAGTTCAGATTTTTTATTGGGCAAGTCTAACTCATTAATCTCTTACAGATATCTCCCGCCTAAATTTATAGAATTTTTTTTTTTTGGATGCTTGATGCTTTCGTTCATTTTGGTAAGAAAGGCAATATTTGCTCCAGGTGAAACTCAGGTAAAGGGAACCAGGTCAGGCAGTTTGGAAGCAACAGATCTAAGCCAGAGTCTGCAGACTCCCAGAATCAGTGTTTCCTGTCTGTTCTCACTTTATTTTGCGGGCTATTCTTTTGAAGAACAGGATAGGATAGAAGGAGAGATGAGATACTTTTCTACTGAAGTTCCATATATTAGCAATATATTTTTGTGTCGAACTTTCTAATTTAGTTCTGAAAAACCTTTAAGTCCACAATCTTAATAGTTTTTTATAACCTCCCTTGGGTAGTGAAGACAAGTATTGTCCTTATGTTTAAAAAGAAAAGGCAGGTCTGGGGATGTCTTCAGTTGTTAGAGTGCTGGCCTAGGACACACTAGGCCCTGGGTTTAATCCCCAACACTGCATAATTGTGCCTGTCAGCATGTCGCAGGCTATGGGGTCAAAACCACCTGCTTTTAATTTGTTAATAGTATAGTAGAAGTTCTTAGGGCTGGGTGTGCCAACGACGACCTCAGTAAGAACCCAATTTAAAATGGAGGAGGAGTGGAAGGTAGAAGCCTATGCTAGGTCAAGGCCCAGTTTTCTATGTGCCTATTGCAGACGCTTACTGGTTCAATATAATGCATTACATAGAAAAATAAATATAATTGTGTTTTGATTCCCAGGCATTTTTAGTGTATTTTTTTTTAAATCTCTCACTTACTGTCTTTAATATTCTAAAGCTTTAGTATGACTCACTTTGGCCATACAATAATAGAAGTGTAGCCCTTTGGGGGAGGAGAACTGGCTTAGCAGTTCAGAGCACTTACTGCCCTCAAGAGAACTTGGGTTCATTCAGTTCCTGGCACCCACAACCCCTGTAACTCCAGTTCCAGGGATTCTGACACCCTCTCTGACCTCTGTGGGTACAGCATGCATGCACTACACATAATGCATGAAGACAAACATGCATACAGATAATGAAAAAAAAATGTAAAGGCCCCTTTGAGGCCTGTATGAAATAATCCGGGGGATTTTATCTTTGAGGCACGTACATATTAGTTTTCTCTAAGCATTGAGATTTGTTTCATAATTGTGAGCAGGGCAGTGTTCTGAATGAGAGAGGGTGAAATGTAAGGAATTAAAAAAAACATAGTTAAATTTTCCCTCTCTTTGCTCAAACATGTAGCATAAACTACTGAAAGTTTCCTGTTCTGGCTTGATTTAAAAACAAAACAAAACAAAAAAAAAACAACAAAAAAAACCCTACACTTCCATTCATTGTTTCCATGTGACTTCCTGTGCCTTTTATAGATTGAAATCTAGGATAAATGATGAGTTATCTTTGGAGGCTGAGAGACTCTTTTAGAAAGGAGCTTGAAATGTCTTCCTATGTGTGTAGGTGCGCATGACGCCTGTCTTTATGCAATGATTTGCAGAGAGCGCAGTCAGACCCCTACTGCTCTCCTGGGAATACTTGCTGACCCACACTGTGTTTGTTAAATGTTACAATGTAATTGCATCAGAGAAGTGTTTTCTGAATAACAACATTCTGTGTTCTCTTGGTGAAATGACACTTTGTAGCCTGTAACCCTTCCTGGACTGAGTCACCCTTGAGAACCATTTGTATAGAAAGGGACTACTAGCCGAGGGTCTCTGATGGTGCCTTTTCAGCCTAATTTGAGCGAAGGCAGGAAGGAGCAGTGAGTGAATCTAAATTTCTTGGAGTTGCCATGGAGGAATGATTTGTACCTGGTGCTAGAATTGCTGTTAATCTGGGGTGTCAGTCACTTCTGCAGCTGTGATAAAATCCACACAAAATGACTTGAGCAAGGACCGTTTATTGTGGCTCACTGTTCAGAGCACAGTTCATCAGGTGGGAAAATGGCAGCAGGGCGGCAGGGGCACCAAGCCAGCTGCTCATGCTGCATTTGAAGTCCAGAAGCAGAGGAGAGATGGACGCTGGTGCTCAGTCCACTCTCTCCTTTGTGTTCAACTCAGAATCCCATAGAATGGTGGTGTCCACAGTCAGGGCGGGCCTTCCCCATCAAGTCACCTGATGTAGAATCTCCCTCACAGATGTGCCCGAAGGTTTGTCTCCTGGGTGGCTTTAAATCAAATTGATAAGCAAAACTAACCTTCATGGCTGGGGTGAGTAGGCTTGGCACTCTATACTACTAAGGGATTTGGGGAGAAAACCATGGGAAACTGGGGGTAGGGAACTTATCAGACCTATTTATCTATTTAGGATTTTTTGTTTTGTTTTTACTCTTAGAATTTCTAAAATGCCTGAAGGTCTCTGAGCAGTAGAAGCTTGAGTGGACTTTAGTAGGGCTTTGATGTGAGCTAAACTCCCAGCAGTTCACCTCACTGTGTGATTCTTACTTTCTTTGGCTTTTTATTCAAAATAGGCAAGTGTGGCCTTCGGGTCCTTACTATTATCTGATACTGTTTTTACTGCGTCAGTTTTTAAAGATGTTTTTTGCATCCTGAAAGAACCCACAATGTTTTAGTAAGTCACAGGAAAACAGATGTCAAAAATCCATATGGGCCATTGAGGGGCCAGGGAGCTACCATCTAGCCCTTGCTAGGGTGGATTTACTTAAAATTGAATCCAACTGTAAACATGAAAGTGATGAGCTTGAAGTGAACACAGGCCTTTATCCAGAGTTAGAAAGGCCCTGGAACATATGCAGAGTGCAGGCATAACTAGTGAATGTATAAATATGGGGCCAGTGCAGTGGAGATGCAAACTGAACTATCAGGACTGACTGGATGACTGAGAGTAGAAGCTGTGCAGGCCTTGTGCCTATGGTTGATTTCTGGAACTCATGGTAGAAGGGAGAACTAACAGTAAAATGTGCGTACTTATGTGCCTGTGTATACACATGAGCACACACACAAAGTAATTAAAAATGCCAAAACAAAGGGGTGGATAGATGGCTCAGTGATTAATAGGACTCACGTTTGGTTCTCAGCACCCCCATAGTGGCTTGCAACTGCCTGTAACTTCAGTTTCAGGGGATCTGACACCCTCTACTGGCCTGCTTGGGCACTGCACACATATGGTACACATAGACATGTGTACCATACACATAAGCATCCATACATATAAGACAAAAACAAATAAGTATTTTTTAAAAAAATAAATAAGTATTTAAAAAAAAAAACTCAAATAGCATGCCAATAACCCTTAATAAACTATGATTAGTGTTTATAATGATAACCTTAAATGAATTCAGGAAAAAATACAATAAGTCATTTTCAGGATGCTCAAAATATTTAAGCTGGCCAGAAAGCAATTGTGCATTAGTATGTGTTATGTAATTTTCCATTTAAAAACATGACCAAAGTTACCTCAGTAACGTTTCATTTGGCGGGGATTTGCTAACATGGAACATCTCATGAAGCAGTGAGGTTTGAGTGAGACATCGTTGTACGGTGGGAGGTATTTCAGATATGAAATACTGAGAGAAGGAATCAATAATTATTTCAAATCATAGATATTACCTTAGTCTCATTTTCTGTTCAAATCCTGCGAACAAAGCCCTTCTGTGGTAGGATCTGGTGTGCAAAGCATTTTTGTTTTCAGGTCAGACCATTTGAAAGTCTGCATTTGAGAAAACGTTCCCACTGGCAGAGCGAGTGGCTTCCTTCCTTCACTCAGGAGGAAAAGAGAGAAGCAGCTTGACCCAGAGTGGAAAAACACTGAAGAAAAATCCACCCCCCATAACACCCACAGATTTTAGAAAAACAGAAATTGCTTTGACTGATGTGACACACTTAAAAATAAATCCAGAAGCACAGCTCCAGTGTTGACGCAGCAAGGCAACCCGTCTTGAAAAGGTGCTTTGTGTAGGTGTGTGCTGCACAGAGTGTCACCCACTGTGCGGTGTCACCACGCGCATGCTCAGTAGCTGCCCTGTGGGACAGGTATCCATCCCACTTACCGCAGGTTTACATTTGGGGGAAGATTTTTATTAAACAACAAGACAATTTCTGTAAAATGACTCCCCAAAGCCACTCCTCCTTTGCAGAGTGACTATCACGTCTTTAAATTCAAGTCTAGAAAAAAATTTCCCTGGCCTAAGAGCACGTTCGTTTCCTTTTCATGGGATCTGTGCAACCGTCATATTTTCAGTGATCTTGGTTAATGGTTCGATGCTGGGTTTAATTTCTTTAGACGGATTCTTAATAAGATTTCTATTTTGCCAGCGTGACTTTGAATTGGTTGCAGCTGACCATGGGCTTTCTGGGATTTGTTGTGATTGTTGTTGTTGTTATGAGTTCTTTGATTTCTTTTGTAGAAGTAAGTGTGGGTAATAAGAGACTATGTATAAGATCAGGAATTTTCTAGGGATGGAACTTAAGGCCCCCGTTTACAGAAATTTCGATAGTTGACCTTTGTGGGTCTCAGACTAAAGCCGTGTGGATGACGTCTGAAAAATAGGAAGGTTTGGAAGGGTTTTTTCAGCTCATGCATAGATGTCCTTTAAACCCGTGGGACAGCAGTACGAACACTAAACAGCATCCTGTCCTGGGTCCATTAGGCTCTACTGCCCCATTGCTGCTCCTGTAGAGGAAGACTCAACTGAGTTAGGAAGCAGTTTTCCTTTGGGAAAATGCTGGGAAGTAGGAAAATGGTAATTACAGCCATGTCGTAGCTGAAGAGTGCTCATCCCAGGAGCAGTTCCGTTAGCTTAGCAGCATCCCGTTGGGTGTGGCACGATGGTTAAGTAACTGCCTGAGGCCATAGAGCTGAAGGACGGCAGGACTGAGGTAAATCTAGGAGAGAAGACAGAGTAGCAGCTTGGGCTTGGTTATGGCATTGATGGAGTTTCATTCAGCGAGTCTTTAAAACTCCTGCTGCGTGTCAGGCGTGGCACCCAGCAATGCAGTGGACAGTTAGCAGTTAAGGCTCTTGCCATTAAGGGGTTTCAGCTGAAAGAGAGAGGTGGGCAGAGGTGAGTCAGAGAGGCAGAGAGAGACTTTCTGCCCCCATACCTCCTTTAATCCCCTTTCTTCTTCTGAGGCAGGGTCTTACTATGTAGCCCTGATGGTCCTGGAACTCTGTAGATCAGGCTGGCCTGTAATTCACAGAGGTCCACCTGTCTCTGCCTCCTAAGTGCTGGGATCAAAGGAGTGTGCTACCATGCCCAGTTTCAACAGTAGATTTCTAAGAGCTAATCTTTGCTATAAAGGAAGTCTCTAATAATAGTTTATTAGGTTTAAGGCTTAGTTAACAGGGCATCAAAATGCTCCAGGACCAGCATTACTGAGCTGGGAACAGACCTGCTATATTTCTGAGATCACTGAGACACACTGATCAGTGGAAGTTCTGTGACTCGTGATGAGCCCAGAGCTGCCATGGGCTTTGGGAACTCCAGCTCCTCCAGAGCCGTAAACAGCCCTGAAAGCAGCAAGAGTTTATCTGTGACACACATGTGTGTGCAAGATTTCCTGCAAACCACTGGCTGTCAGCTTCCCTACATAGAAGCACCTAAGCTATCGAGAGGAAGAATTATAGCTTGATCTAGGTAACGTGGCCAACACAAAAGCTGGTAGATTTTTCTTTTTAAATCTTTCTCTTATCTGTAGTCAGGACCAGTGGTTTCAGGCGATGACCCAAGTGTTTCCCTCGTCCATCCTTCCTGGCCCCCACCCCCGCCGCCCATATCTTCTTATGCCACTAGCTGTGCCTTGCACACAGTGTGATGGAGTGCTTCCTTGTCTAGAGTGGCCCTACTGTGTGCCACATCTCAAAGCTCTGTGTATGGCTCTTCCTGTTCCCTGTTTCCTCTTCTCTTTTTCTTCATTTTTTTATCGGTTATTTTATTTATTTACATTTCAAATGTTATCTCCCTTTTCAGTTTCCCCTCCACAAGCCCCCTGCCCTCTCCTCCCTCCTCCTGCCTCTATGAGGGTGCTCTCCCACCTGCCCACCCACTCTTGCCTTAGCGCCCTAGAGTCCCCATCCTGGGTCATCAAGCCTCCACGGGACCAAGGGCCTCCCCTTCCAGTGATGCCAGATAAGGCCATCCTCTGCTACATATGCAGCTGGAGCCATGGGTCCCTCCATGTGTACCCTTTGGTTGGTGGTTTAGTCCCTGGGAGCTTTGGGCCATCTGGTTGGTTGACATTGTTCTTCCTATGGGGTTGCAAACCCCTCCAGCTCTTACAGTCCTTGCCTTAACTCTTCCATTGGGGACCCTGTGCTCAGTCCAATCTTTGGCTCTGTGCATTCACATCTGTATTGGTCCAGCTCTGGCAGAGCCTCTCAGGGGACAGCTATACCGGGCTCCTGTAAGTAAGCACTTCTTGGCATCAGCAGTAGTGTTTGGGTTCGGTATCTGCAGATGGGATGGGCAGTCTCTGCATGGTCTTAGAGAAAGATCAGAGTCTAGGGCTACAGCTTGGTGCTTGTACAGAACTTTAGATTCGACCCCAGTACCCCTGTGGGAGGAATTAATTAGTTTGGTGGTTATTATGGGTATAAGTTGAGGTCTGCATGGTGAACAGGTCTGGGACTGTTACTGTAGTCAATGGGACAACTCTGTGCCCCTTGAAGTCCCACTTTGCCCTCGTAGGGAATGAGTTACAAATTTTATTACATGGATGACTGGAGATTGATATAATAAGTTTAGAGCAATTAAATACTTTTGTTTTAACAAAGGAGTATATTTTCTTTCAGTCATTTTATATTCTAAAGTCAAAGCACGAGGGAAAAAGAAATCAGTTTTCCTTTCCTTTCCTTCCCTTCCCATCCTTTGCCTTCTCTTCCCTCCCTCCCTCCCTCCCTCCCTCCCTCCCTCCCTCCCTCCCTCCCTCTCTTCCTTTTTCCTTTTTGGACTTTAAATCTTAAATTTTAAATATTATCACTAGTGTGCATATGTGGGGGTGGGGATGGGTTTGAGGGATGCACATGTGCTGTGGGGCACGGCAGCTTGCAGGCGCTGGCTCTCTCCTTCCACAGAGTGCCCTGAGGATTGAACTCAAGTCATCAGGCTTGTAGGGCAAACACCTCCTGACATGGCTGCAGCCAGAGAATCTTGTCTCTTAAGTGAGCGCTGCAGGCTCTGTCCCCTTCCACCTCAGCTCCTTTTAGGTTAAGTTAGAAGAGCAGGAGCATGTGTGTGTCCTTCTGAGAGTGGAAAATGGACTGACTCTTGGCTGAGCTGGAGCTGAGCTAACCAGAGTCCTCAGGGGGCTCAGTCCTGGCCCGTTGTCCCTGTCAGTGTGCACTCCCAGAATGCATTCAGAAAAGAGGAAGTTTTACTCTGATTCTGTGTGCAGTTTAATTTGAAGTCTTCCCACTATAGTTCTTAGGAATACTTTGGAGTAGTAATGGGTGTGGGGTGCCGACCATAGGGATTCTTATCTTAGAGACTTCACTACACATTCTAAAGGGCCACTGAGAGAACATTTTTCAATTGGGGGAAATACTTTTCATTCGTTCATTCATTTCTCCTTCCCCGGGGGGAATTCACGTCTCTAGTACTACATGAAATTTGAAAAGTGATTTTACACATAGTGCCTCACTAGAGCCACAGGTCAAGCCTGTAAGGGACTAGGAGAGACCATGGGAAGCTTTTCAGGACATGGATGGAGGCTGGAGCCCAGTGGCAGAGCACTTGCCTACCAGATGCTAAGTTTAGGGTTTGGTCCCTAGTAGAGCACAAATATTGTGAAGCTCCACCCCCACCCCAGAGTTAGACTTGGTGCCAACCAAGGGCCCCAGCACCTCCCACTTCCCTATTGCAGGGCCTACCCTGAATACATATTTTCTGCTCCACCATGAAGCTGCACCCCTAAAGCCCTATGGGCTCCTCTTGGTGTTAGCCAGTGTGGACCATAGCCCCTCTGTTCCCTGTTCTCTAAGATCACCTCTGTGGACACTTATAAGGAGTAGACTCTTGTTCAGGTAGAGGAGTCATAGTGCCTTGCTAGCTTGGCATTTTCCCAGCCCTGAGAACGTAGGCTCCCAGTGAAGTTCTGCCCTTTGTTTCCTTTTGAACATTTCAAAGCACAGTTTGAACACAGGAAATTCTTCAACATGGTTGCACCCGCTATTTCAACACAACAATATACAAATATGCACTGGCTTCCAGCCCAACAAATTGACATCTGACTTCTTGGAAGAGGGTCGGTATTGTCAAGAGGAAGGCTTGGATTCTGATATTCATGTGGAGGGTGCAAGACACCCTGATAAAGCTGAGCCTAAAGGTGTGGGCTGTCTTTCCATGACAAAATCTATATTTCAGGCTTAAGATTTTCCCTTATTGGAAATAAACTTGGGATTCCATCTAAGTCTTATTGTTGAAAACCCAAGTGGGAACTGTGGTCCCAGGGCCCCTTCAAGAGTTTAATGGCCATACCTTTGCCAGCTCTCTCCCCGGGGGCCTTAGAGCCAATGAATAGTAATTTAAGATGGTACAAATATTAGCTCATGTTGTGTACTGGCCAGAGGCTTTGGAGCCCAGGCCTTCCAGGTATTTCTTCTCTTTGAGCTTTGTTTCTGCATCATATCCTGGTATTTGTGACATTCCTTCTCCCAGAGCTCAATAAGAGCCAGGCTGTGCTGTTGGCTGAGAAAAACATCCCAGGCCCCCCTTTTTTTGCTGATTCCAGCATCCCCTGGTGTATGGCAGGGTTTTCTGCTCAGGGATAGAACAGATCCTACAGTGCCCAAGCCCCACAGTCTGTGGGAGTTTGTCCCTCTTCACAGTTGACAGCATTGCAGAATTCCCTGTGGCACAGTAACACAGATCCTTATTAGCCAATGGTGTCGTTGCAATAAAAACCAACCCCACTGCAGTGTCCTGGTCCCAGGCTATAATGTTACTTCTTAATTCCCACTGTATCTTTACCACTTTTATTACAGCTGAACACACGTTTCTCATTAGTACCCTGGGCGATATGGGGAATCAGAACACTGGGAACTGTGTGGAATCGGTACCAGATGTTTGTGTCAGGTTTCTGTTCGTTAGGATGGAAGATGTTTGCAGCTCACATTGAGTAGATGTGAAAACACCTTCCTGTGCCTCCAAACAATACCTTTCCCTCCATATTTGACTTGCTATTATGTGAAGTGTGACAGCAGTGGTTTCTTTTGGGGGCAGGTAGATTAAATGTAGCATGTGTGTCAAATACAAATCTGTTCCCGAAGGTTTCATCTGCATTCTGTCAAGGCGGGGTGCTGGCCACAGACAGCATGGACGTGGGGTTTCTGTAACCCAGATGGGAATGCTGGGTGCAGTTTATTTGCATTTTTCTCTGTAAGTAGACCTGGTAATTTAGATAGTGATGTTATGCATAGTTTCCCACATGTCCAGATAATCTCAATCATGAATTGAATAGACCAAGCAGAGATTTGGTTAATGAGATGGGAACCAGTGGCCCTTCCTCACGAGGGCATGGAGTCTTTTAAGTTGGCATTTGGCAGTTCAGTCCTTACTGATTTCATCAGATGTGAAGGCATGCTTGTGTCTGCAAGAGTCCTCCACGAAGACCTGTGAGGTGCAACGCAGAAGCAGGTGTTAGGCTGTTATGGGAGAGTCTGGGGATTGGTTTTCTCAGTCCCTTGCTATTGGCTGGTGGAGTGTGACTTTTGGTCAGTAAAGGACCCTTCTGTGACCCAGTTTTCCTCACTATCAAATCAGAATTTTAGCTGCATCATCTCAGTTGATTTACAAGGATCAGAAACAATACACACAGGATGTGTGGCCAGAGCTGGTACATGCTCTCCCTAGGAGAGCTCGTTGTGGGGCCTGCTACACAGGGTGGACACCCTGGGCACTGCGTGCCTCATAGTGTTGCTTTGGGGGGTGCTGCTCTGTGAGGGAGGCTGGTTTGGTGATGGCTTTGTCGATATGGCTGTGGAAGGCACTCTGTGTTTGTCCTGTAGAAGACGATGCATGAAGCTAAGCTGACCTCGGGGCAGGAGAGTGATCTATTCCAATAGGACATAATGTCCAGTAAGATTTGAGGAGGCTGGGGTTTCTAAAGAGCCAACAGAGAAGGATCAACTCAGATTATACCTGGAGACCACAGGAAATTTAGATATTAGGCAGGGAGGGGCAGGAGGGATCACCCAGGGCAGGACATGTAGCAGATGGCCAGAATCAACAGGAATGACCAGTTTGGAAAGCTCAAGTGTGGAATGGCCCCAGAGGTGGGTCTCTGAGTTCACAATTGCCAAGAGCTTGGCATCTTGCAACAATTTAGTTACAGTGGAATAAATAAGATTTATTCTACTCACTTATAGAAGTTTCTATGAGGATCCAGACAAAGCATCTGTAACATGACTGTAGCTATGAAATGTTCGGTGATGGAAGTGGCCTGTTTTCATGCTTGTTAACTTACCTACTGGAGGCAGACTTATGTTGTAGCCAAAGCTGGCCTAGGACTTGCCATGCAGCCAAGGATGACCTCGGATTTCTCCTGCCTCTGTTTCCTAACTCCGAGTACAGGGGTTCAGGCATGAGCTCCCAAGCCTAATCTATGCAGTGTTTGAGATGAACCCAGAATGTCTTCTGTGCTAGGCAATCAGCCTACCCAGGCAAGTCCCAGCCTTTTTTCTAAAACAAAAACAAACCCACAGAACCCAAAACAAAATGCAAACACAAAAACCACCCACCACCAACAAAGCAACAGTACATATGTTGATGAATGCAGACAAAGCAATCTGTGTTCAGGTTGCCTCTCAAGGTGGTGAAGGAGGCTTTGCCCCTATTCATTGGTCTCTGGATTACAAGATTGCATAGGAGGTGGAAGACTATAGGTTTCCAGCCGAGGGCACAAGAGAAACCTCTAGTTTGTGAAGAAGCTCCCCAGCTCACAGAGCATTGAAGAGCGAGCCAGTGAGGCAGGTTTCGGAGCGCATTTCCTGGTATCTCTGCCCTGATGGCTGAGGGTGTTGCACTCCAGTTAGTGTGGCTAGAAAAGAAACCATCACTGTGCCTCCTCAGACACACGTGGTGGGGCCCGTAGAGTGAGTCACAAGATGGAGACTTAGATGAATGTAGCAAGGTCCAGCAGTGTGCGGGCAGGTCGAAGGGGAGCTCTAACTGTGTATTCCATCTGCATTCCATAGGACAGGCCGAGTTTAAAGCAAAGGACACGCCCCCTTCCTCCTGTAACCACACCCCTTGGAAGAATCTATGCAAGCTGCCATTAGTTACAGCTCAGAACTTGGTCACACGGCCTTTGTGTAGCTGCAAATGGGGCTAGGACATGCAGCCTTCATTTGGTGCGATCCTGTGCCTCCGCTAGAAGGCTAGAACACAGTAAGCACGTCGTGTGACGAGGCCCGGCCAGGTCTGGGTGGGCTTTGTGAGCCTTGGGTGATTTGGGGCTTCACCTGTAGAATGAGAGTTCAGAAAGTCCTTTGTAAAAAGGACACCACCACATTTATGGTTTTTGAAATCTTTATTTATTTATTTTTAATCCCCTCTCTGGGTTTTGGTTTCGGCCCCTGGTACATGCTGTACTCTCACACTTACCCAGACATTTCTCTTTAGTGAATTCCTGGAGGAAAGTCTCTGGGTCAGAGGATAGGGCTTTTGCTCTCTCACCCACAGTCTGTGGTTTCTGGAGGTTGCCCTGACCTTACATATAAATTTTTTATAGGCGTACCCTCTCTCTTGACATTTTAAAAAAAGAACCGTTTCAACATAGGAAGATGTTGAAACTGCATTCGCTACACATCCAAGTTCCCCAGTTAACATTCTGCAGTAGTTGCTTTATCAGATGTGTGTCTGTCCATCCAGATGGCTTCATTTTGGATACATTTCAGAGTAAGTTACAAACCTCAGGGTGCTTCACCACATAGGCTATGATGGCTTTTTGTTTGTTTGTTTGGCTGGTTGGTTGCCACAGACCATGTGGATACAGGTCAGTCTTGCTCCTCAGACTGTTGTCTACCAAGGGGGAAGGCCAGAGGCCTCAGGTGATCTGAGAATCGTCACATAAGTATGTGGAGTTATCTTTCTTTTGTTTAAGATGTGGAGGGTGCCACCTCCTCATGGTGTACAGGACCCAGCAGACTTGGGAGCTGCGCGAATAGGAATGATCTTGTTATTATATTTACTGTATCAGCCCGACAGTATATTGAACTGTTGACGATATCATTTTATATAATATTTAAAATTTGTTAAATTTATTTATTTATTTATTTATTTAGTGTGTGTGTGTGTGTAGGCAGTTGCACGCGTGTGTGAATGTGTGTGTGTGTGTGTGTGTGTGTGTGTAGGCGGTTGCACGCGTGTGTGAATGTGTGTGTGTGTGTGTAGGCGGTTGCACGCGTGTGTGAATGTGTGTGTGTGTGTGTGGTTGCATGCGTGTGTGATATGTGTGCTTGTGGAGCCTAGAGCTTGATATTGGGAGTCTCCATTCTCCATCTTATTTTTTGAGACAGGATCTCTCACTGAGCCTGGACCTCATTGATTAGCCGGATTGGTGAGCTCTGCGGATCTGCTGGTCTTGCCTCCCTATAGCCAGGGCTGCTTGCTACCATGCTGGGGTTTATGTGGGTTTGGGGGATCAGGACTCAGGGCTTCATACCCTCAAGAGCAGGCACTTTATCATCCGAGCTGTCTCCTCATCTTCCTGGACTTTGTGGTGAGGATGGGTAATTTCTCAGATACACATCATTATTTGTTTTTTGTTTGTTTTTAGTGTATGCTTGGGGGCTAATTTTTTCCAAACTTGTGGGGAAAATAAAACATATAATGAGCAACCACAAAAATGCTGGTGTGACAGGAATAATCTGTATCATGTCAGCTTTCTGTTGTAACAAAATTCCTGGGATAACTAAGGGGAAGAAAGGTTTGTTTCTGACTCATTGTATCAGGGCTTTCAGGTCCTGGGTGCTTGCTTCTATCTTTTCTGGTCTGTAGGGACATAGTGTGTCCTGGTGGGAGCATGTGGTAGAGGGAACTACTCACCTCAGGGTAGCCCTGGAGGCAGAAAGAGAGGTAAGGGTCTGGAAGTCTATTGCCCACTTCACCACAGGTGACCTAACCTCCTTACATCATGCTCTATCTCCAGAAAATGCTGTCACTGCTCACTCCATAGCAGTCCAGGAGACTGCCACACTGCCACACCCGGGCCTCAAGAGAACCTTTAGATCCAGAACGAAGCACTGAGTATGTTTAGACATTAGACTGCAGAGGGACCTTAGACAGGGCAGCTGTCCTGCCGCTTGGTTGGTAGTGTGTGTGTCTTCCATTTGACTTTGGGCTGGAGCTGTACCCCGAACGTAAGACAAGAGCAGGCTGCTCTTCTGGAAGCACCTGAGGAGTGCTGATGACCTCAGAGAGAAGAGGCACGTTGAGCAGGTTGCAGGCCTCTTGGGTGATGCAGTTGGGTCAAGTGACAGACTGAATTTTTATTGTGTTTAATTTGTGATCATTGTAAACCATGACAGGAGGTTCTGAAACCGACTTGGTGTTTCCAAGCACAGTAGCTATTCTGTATCGTTTGTGTCCCCAGAATCAGGGGGACAGTCTTTCTCTGAGGCCCACTCGCAAGTTCACCCTCTGCCATTGTTGTCAGCCCCTCCCTTCATGGCCTTCTGCTTTCTCAGAAAGCAGCTGGATACCCTCCAGCACCAGAGTGGTAGGGATTATCTGAGAAGGCACATACTTCATTTCAGACCAGATTTCTGTGATCAACCTGGATCATTTCTGTGAGTCCTGAGATGGACTTGGCCCAGCAGGTGAGGTACCTGTTGTGACATAGCATTGGGGTACAGAGATGACTAAGCCAGAACTACAGATGGCCATTTGAGACTGGGCTGTAATTCTACAAAGTGTGTTTGTTATTTAGAAGCCAGGAGGCACTCGCCGGAATGCAGGAGGACTTTGATCTGGGTTCCCTTAGAAAAGCCTGCAGCTTAGTGGTGCCCTGTGCTCACATTCCTGGAGACTCATTGGAATGAGGAGAGCACATAGCAGCTCTCACAAGGATGTGTGAGGGTGAAGAGTTCTAGGGCCCCTCCCCTCTGCCTTCTGAAGAGTCTTTAGGATACACTGACAAACACAGATTAAATAGGAGAAATCGAATAGAGTAGGAATTCATTGCAAAAGAGGAAAACTCAACAGTAAGCCAAAAGTCCAGACATATCTGCTCCACTTTGCTAGGGAGAGTGATTCCAGATATGGGAAGTCTGAAGGTTTGAAGATGTTTTTAGGAGAACCTAGTAGAGGTGATTATTTGCTTCCTTGGGGTCCAGACTTTAAACAGACCTGAAGGCACCAGAGGGAAGTCTCCTCTAGTTTCTGCTGCTGTTTGAATTCCTTTATAAAGTTAAAGGTTCAGCTACCATACCGAGATGCCATGTTTCGGGGTGACAGCTTCAGGGTATCTCATTTCCTCTTTCCAGATATCTGTTTATCAGTATAGCATGAGGCTGAGGAGGAGTGGACTCATTGCTTATACCACTGTAGCTACCCATTGTTCACTAGTTCCTTGTGACCAATCCCTGCAGGGAAGGGAGAAGGAAAGGGAGAAGAAGGGAAACACACACACACACACACACACACACACACACACACACACAGAGAGAGAGAGAGAGAGAGAGAGAGAGAGAGAGAGAGAGAGAGAGAGAAACAGAGAGACAGAGAGACAGAGAGACAGAGAGACAGAGAGACAGGAGGGGGAGGGAGGGAAGCAAGGAAACACACATGTGGCGGGGAGGGATGAATGAACATATGAATATGAACTAGCTTTAGGCCAGGTACCATATGGAGTTCTGAGAGCCTATCGGTGAGTATGAGAAATATGAAGGTGTAGCTGTCAGGGAGCTTACCCTTGACTGGCTGTAACAGGTGTATACACCTGTAGTCCTGTGGTAAATGAAGCAGAGGTGACTGGTAAATAAATTATGTGGGATGAGGAGGTTGGGGACAGAGGAGACCCTCCCTCAGCTGGGGGGGGGGACATTTATTGTGGGTGTGGGGTTAGAGTTGAAGAGTTTGGGTGACCAAGACAAGCAGTAGTAAAGACTCGAGGTTGAGAATCTTCATGCTGCATCCAGCCATCTTTAAGCAACTTGTTGCTGCTTGGAACAGGACGGAGGCTGGAGGGGTAGGAGGCTAGATCAGGCAAGGCCTGGTTGTGTGCCTTGTTCAGGGGCTCAGGCTTCACTTAGCATCTCTCAGCGGTCACAGCATAATTGTGGGTAGGGAGGGCAGGCATTTGCCTATGGAGCAAGTGTAGAGTTGTATTCTCCTGCTTAGAAGGGCCACCCTGCTGTAGGATGCCTCAGAGAGCTCGAGGGGCGGAGCCTTCTTAATGGTTTGGGGGCAGCTGGAAACTGAGGTGGAGAAGGATGGATGGGTTTAGACTTGAAAGCTTGGTTGGTTAGAGGAACCAGAAAAGAGAAGCAGGAGCCAAACCTGACCAGAGTTCTACATTTTCTGTTTGTAGCTCTGCTCACATTTTGCCTCTTTGGGGAGGATTTTCTTGACCTCTGCCCTAAACTTTGCCATGCAGGTCTGGCTCCAAATTCCTCTTCTTATACAATTTTTTTGTATAGTGCTTAATTGTTTTATTAAACTCTTAAAAAGGATCTTAGACTATTCGGGGAGTATATGTACAATTATAGATACTTAATATTATTTGTGTATGGTATTATTTGGAATTTAAATAATTTATTCCAGCTATCTCAGGTTTTCTCCCAAGAGAAGAAATAAAAACACAGATGTCCAATGGGAGGTTTCTTTCCCCTGAGTGATACATCGGGGTGACCCGAGAGCCTAAAGAGAGAATTTAGAAATCAAGCACACATCAAAATTATGAAAAAAAAAAAAAAAAAAAAAAAAAAAAACCAACCCAAACAAATAAAAACAAAAAAAACCAAAAAAACAAAAAAAAAACCCACCAAAACAATGTAAAAGGTTGGGATTGGGATTTCAGATGATGACACCAGCTTTTTTATCTTTCTGGAGTTCTAGAAACAACGTAGTTGTCAAGGCTTTTCAGATGGGTTAGCAGTGAATTCAGGGTCTAAAGTGTCTCCATTCTTGCTGAACAGCTCATGTCTGTGATTGTGTTCACAGGTCCAGAGCCCAACACCCGGTGTGAACTGTCACCGATCAATGCCTCTCATCCAGTCCAGGCCTTGATGGAGAGCTTCACTGTTCTGTCTGGCTGTGCCAGCAGAGGCACCATCGGCCTGCCAAGGGAAGTTCACGTCCTAAACCTCCGCGGTACAGACCAAGTACCAGGCCAGCGACAGAGAGAGGTGAGTCTGAGACATCAGAGTAAACTTCTGTGAGTGGATACTTCCTTCCACGTTGGATTCTGGGAGTCAGAACTCATGTTATCAGCCTCGTATAAAAAGCGCCTCTTCCTGTCCAGCTTGTGAACCCTTTTTTTTTTCTAAGATTTTAAATTGTCTTTTTCATCTGTACAAATCTCCCTTCTTTCCTCTTGCCTTGCTGTGTCTCAAGAACGCATTGCTCCTGAAGGATAAATCAGGGAAAACTCTAGAACAAAGGTCAGTCCCCTGAGGGTAGTTCCTTATTTAGTTATGGTATCTTCTCCAAGATGGTGGTCTTGGCGGAGAAGGGACTGGACCAAGCTCATGATTCAGTTTGCACTGGGCTCCATCGCTGAAAAACAGTACACCGATGCTCCAGGTCCCTCCATCATGCCCAGTTGGCAGGTTACATGCAGATGTGAGCACGTGAGTTTCAGAGGTCTACGACCCGTTCCTCCCTGCGACTCACCAGTGGCTTAAATTGTGCATTAGTGGTTTCCTTGTAACTTTAAGAAGATGGATTTTTTTTCCCACAAAATAACACAGAGTTGTCTTCTTTCTGTTTTTTTTGTTTGTTTGTTTGTTTTTTGTTTTGTTTTGTTTTTGTTTTGTTTTGTTTTGTTTTTGGTTTGGTTCTTTGGCTTTTTTTTCATTTTTTTGTTTTATTTTTTAGCCTGTGTCAGCAATGTTGTCAGGGAAGGATTATCTCTCTAAGGAAAAAGCATCCACAGCCCCCCCCCCCCCCCCCAGCGGTGATGGAGTTGGGAAAAATGACTGAAAAAAATGAACTTATCTTTCAAATTTCTCTTGGTCAGAAAAGTGAACTCCCACAGCTACCTGTGTATGTGCCACAAGCATCTCCTTGCCTTTTGGGGTACACAGTGGGGAGCTCAGGCCTAGAGTCTCCACCAGGAAAAACAGAACTGACTTTAATCTGATGAAGTGTGCAGTGTTGGCTTGTTTCAGAGTCAGGGCACTGAACCCTTTCAGCTCCATTGGAAATTATTGTCAATCCTCTTGGTGGCCTGCCATTGTGGCTGCAACACATTCCTCAGGTCAGATTTCCTTATCCCAGTAATGTGTCTTTAATTCTCCACGTACGTGGGAGAGTTTGTGTTGGGAGGGAAAGGAGGAGGGGAGGAAATACAGCCCCCTGTGAGGCACTGCTGACTCCAGCAATTCCTCAGCCCTGCAGTCACTCATTTTATATATGGTTCTCTCGGAGGGACTGAGGGGGAAAGGAAAGTCCGAGCTGTTGCGGGAACACCAACAACCAAAAATTCTTAAATCATGTTAATTGCTGTTAGGTCCTGTGGTACCGCTGTGGACTCTGCCGTACATAGGCACTGTCTGCTGTTTGATAGGAGAGGGTCATCATGGGAGTCACTCCCGTGAGGGAGGAGTTGCTTCAACACGCATCATTGTATCACTAGCCTACAGCAGGGTTATTAAATCTCCCCAGTTTCTCTCTCCCCAGGATGATTTCCTTACCTTCAAAGGCTTCAAAGGCTCTGACATGTGGGACCAGAGAACCTAACCTAATAAGACATTCACATCACTAAAGAAGTGCCATCCTTTCTCCTGAAGACACCCAGTGCAGTTTTAATGGTGGCTGCTGAGTAGTGTGATGGCCCGGCCTAGGTAGAGGAGCAGGGTGGGGGCACAGCTAAGCAGGCTATCTTCACTGAGATCTGTGCAGCTGAAGCTGAAACTGCCGCCTGCTGTAGTCAAGGGTGGTTTCTAACAAGTTGGGGCAAGATGTGTAACCCGAAACTACAGCTAACTGTCAGCTAAGAACTCTCTTGGAGTTCTGAATGCCAAAATCAGAGGTGCTAGTCAACACCAGTCTTGGCAAACAAATCAGGACACAGACTGAGAGGAAAAGTTACAGCATTCATACCTGGATTGGGGCTGGTTACATAGTTTAAACCCTGTCATTACCAAAGGACTGTCCACATGATGTGAAATTGCCTAACAAAGCTTAGGCCCTGCCCCAGCAGGAGGTTCCAGCCACAGGGACTCTGCTACTTCAGTATGAGGGTTATGCTCCACACTGTCTGGAAGCTGGTAGACTGGAAGAAACCCCAAGCAAACATGCTGTTCTTACTGCCCCAGCCTTCTCAGGATGGAGACGGGACTATCTTTGACCCCTTTTCATCTGTCCAGCAATGACATTTCCCAACCAGTGTGGTGTTTGATCTTCCTGGAGGTTAGGGTCACAGCCTTGGTCTCTGCTGTTGTTGCTCTTTTGACTCTTAAAATGTCCTGGACTCTTGTTAAGGACATGTTTCTACATGAGTGCATGCCATATTTGAAAATGTGATTCGTTTTCCCTCTTAGCATTTCTAAGAGCATATAAAAGCCATATAGAATAATGCACAGAACAGATCTATCAATCAGTCTTACTCCCTAGCTATGCCAATTGGGCAGATGCCCAGAGTGTGTGCCCAGAGGATACAAATGCCAGTGTGTGCAAGCCCAGTGTGTGTAGATACCCAGTATGTGTGTACTCAGTATGTGCGCCTAGTATGTACAGATACCCCACTGTGTGCAGATACCCAGCATGTGTACCCAGTGTGTGCAGTACCTAGTATGTGTACCCAGTGTATACAGACACCCAGTGTGTGCATGCCCAGTGTATGCAGTACTTAGTGTGTGAACCCAGTGTGTACAGACACCCAGCATGTGTGCCCAGTGTGTGCAGTACCAAGTGTGTGTACCCAGTGTGTACAGACACCCAGTTTGTGTGCCCAGTGTGTGTGGATACCCAGTGTGTGTGTGCCCAGCATGTGTGCCCAGTGTGTGCATTACCTAGTGTGTGTATCCAGTGTGTACAGATACCCAGTGTGTGTGCCCAGTGTGTGCAGATACCCAGTGTGTGTGTGCCCAGCATGTGTGCCCAGTGTGTGCATGCCCAGTGTGTGCATGCCCAGTGTCCAGTTATCCACCTTATCTGCCATCTTGACATTTTGTTTGATAATAAAGGGAAATTTACTACTAACATTTTTTATTTGAAGACTCACATTCCATAGCAGTGTTTATCATACTACCTTCCACCCTCCCCTTGACTGTGATTTTGAAATATGTCTGTATAAGTCAGACACACTTATTTTACCTTTTTGCTCCCCACTTTGAAGAGGACTCACATGGACTTGGCTCTTTTGCCTCTAGGCTGTGTTTCATTCCTCATGCCCCCTGCTCCCCTCTCCTTTCTGAACTCCTGACTAAGTGAACGTCAGGACATCCTTCCACACCCCACCCCCATTGCCTGATTCTGCTCTTCTGTCCTCGCCTCTGTGTGTCATGTATGGTGCTGTCTGACCAACTCATGGACTCCTGGGACTGGGGAGGGGCCAGACAGAGGGTGAAGCACCAACTCACTCACCTCGGACAGGAAGTGAACACGGCCTGGTCTCTGATCCTCCTGGAAAGCTCTTTCCACTACATCAGAGCCTCCGTTCCGTCTCATCTACTTCTGCTGCCTTTGACACCATTCCTGTTCCTGCCATCTTGGTCTCCAAATGTTGCATTGAGCTGGTGGTCTGGCTTCTCCCTGTCTGTTTTCTGCCGTCTCAGTGAGACATGTGTCTCTTCTTTCCCTCTTAGGGGTCTGGATGGAGCAGCTGTTGGGCTTGTCTCCCCTTAAGACTTGCATTGTCATCTCCACCTCTGACTCTGAAGCCGAGATCCTCTCAAGTAAAAGCACCTGTGGAGTCTCCCTAGGACTTCACTTCCTAGTCTGACCTCGAACTCCTGGGTCCCTGGGGAGCAGTGAGGCGAGGCCTGGTGGCAGTCAGTGAATTAGTCTCTGATCCAGCACTTCCCCCAGTGTAGGTTCTGGATGAGCAGCTCGCTTCTCTAAGCCAGACTTCCATCCGTGGAAGTGGAGATGATGGCGCCCCTTGATTGAGAGATACTCTATGCACTTTGGTCTGGCATGTATGCCTGTCAATTATCAAAAAGCATTACTTTTTAAAAAGTATCTCTGTCTTCAGACACACCAGAAGAAGGCATAGGATCCCATTACAGATGGTCGTGAGCCACCATGAGGTTGCTGGGAAATGAACTCCGGACCTCTGGAAGAGCAGTCAGTGCTTTTAACCCCTGAGCCATCTCTCCAGCTGAAATGAAGAGCCTTCCTAAGTCAGTTCTCCCTACCCAAGACTGGTTTCCCAGGCCAGCTTCCTGGCACCATCAGTATCACCGTCTAAAGTCTAAACTATCGTAGATCTACCCATCCCTTCAAACCCTGAATTTGGTCAGCCGTTAAGTTTTATCTCCATTTCCTCTGCAGTGCCTCTCTTCTTACCTTGTAACCTTCCTAGTCTCCTGGGTCGGTCATCTTCAGCTTCTGGCCCTCGTTCTTACCATCCAGCTGGGGAACGGCTTTATAAATCCAACCTTCCATAAATAATGTTGTCACCGCTCATGCGTTTACTCATTCACGGACCCATTGCTTGGGTTGTTTACTAAGAGCGCAGTGGGTAAACACCGCCGGCTCCTCATCAGCTCTGTCTGCAGCACCTGCTCTCCGTTAAAGAATACATTTAACCCAACACGACAAATAACGCAACCTTAAGACAGTAACAGAACTTTGAAGAATCACAAGGAGAGAGTGGTCGGTCATTCTAGCTGGAGATGAGAGGAAGAGTGTGAAGGACAGGGTATCTTGTGGAAGACTTGGATGTTAGCAGATGTTGTCTGGCAGGGGATGAGGGTTTGTCACAGGAGGATCAGAAGCCACACAGGACAGATTTTTGCTGTGTGTGCTGTGGTATACACGGTCACATCCTGCTTATTATTTTATTTGCTTTTGAATAACTGTATAAAGAGACCGTCTATATGCATAAGCTTCACCTGTCTAAAATTAACAAGTCAAGCTTTGGTAGAGTCATAGAATATACAAACAAGCAGTTGGATCTGTTGATTGTGATTGTTGATTTGACGGGATCTGGCATCACCAACAACAGGGGTCTCTGGGCACGTCTGTGAGGATGACATAGACTAGGTTATGTGAGTGGCAAGTCATGGAAACGTGAGTGGCACCATCCATCCCAGGGGCTGAAGTCCTGGACTGAATGTAAAGGAGGATGGGAGCTGGGTATATTCGTTCCCTTTCTCCCTGGTTGTGGATTCCGAGTGGTTTTCTGCAGAGCCCTGATGCCACATCTGCCCCACCATTAAGGACAGCTCCCTCAAACTGTGAGCAGCGATAAAGCCTCTTCTTTAAGTTGCTTTTGCCAAGTATTCAGTCACCAAAGCCGACCCTATAATCTAATTTCACATTTTCACTATTCCTCAAAGAAAACTCACCCTTACCCAATTTTTGTGTTCTCCCTGCTCAGCCAACCACGGATCCAATTCCTTACTTCTGTTCTGGGCATTCACATAAATGGAATCACGTAACAGGTGATTTTTGTGGCTAGCTTCCTCCACTTAGCATAAAACACATGAGATTCATGTAGGTTTTAATGTGTCTCTGCACTTGAGATTCATGTATATTTTTTAATATATATCTGTTATTTTTTATTTCTGAGTAGCATTTTACCATATGGATATAACACCATTTGTTCATCCATCAGTCAGTCTGATGTCTGTTTTTGTAAATGAAGTTTTATTAGGACACACACCCATACTCATTTGTTGGTATAACGTCTATGGATGTTTTCTTGTGGTGCCAGAGTTGAATATTGTGTAACAGACCCATGTGGGTTTGAGGTCACATTTATTGTTTGGCCCTTTGTAGCAATAGATTGCCAACCCTGGGATAGAAGACTGGGATAATAGTGGGCTTGGAATGGGGCTAAAAAGTGGGAGATGAGATTAGAACGGCCACATACAAAGGATGAGGACAGAGTCATGTGGATCGATGTGTGTGTTTGCGAAACTCCGGATATCCTTGGAGATACCTGAGAACTCAGGTTTTAAGGTCTCCGCGTGTCTGGTGGCATGTACCTGTAGTTCCAGCTACTTGGTGGAGATAGAAAAGTCATTAGAGGCCAGTAGTTTAGAGCCAGGTTGGTCAATGTAATTAGATACTGTTTGTTTACAAATATAAAAAGGACACTGGGCAGAGCCTGAGTCTTGACTCAGCTACTGAATCCACAGCTTTCTTCTTCTTTTTAAAATCTGAGTTTTAAAGATTTAGTCTTAATTATGTGCATGTGTGTATGTATGTGCGTGTGCGTGTGTGTGCGTGTGTGTACGCATGTGGATATGTTCACGAGTTTAGATGCCAGGTGAGGGCTCTGGATCCTTTGAAACTGGAGTTACAGGTGGTTGTGGTCTGCCACGTAGGTGCAGGGACAGAACCTGAGTTATCTCGGGAGCAGTGGGTACTCCTTACCATGGAGCCATCTCTATAACCGTCTCTCGTTCTGTGCCTCTGAATCTTGTGTGTTAACCCTGAGCACCCAGCTAGTGCGTGGACTTCCTAAGGATGGGAACCGGGTCTCGGGACTCTTGCGGCATGCCAGTTGGCCCGCACATGGCAAGAGGACAGTAGTTACAAGTTCCACGCATACTTAAGTCACTGCGTCCCACAGTGCATGTTTGTTGGGTTTGCTTGCTGGTTGGAAGATGCAGCCGGTAGATGTGAGCTGGGTACCCACGCGCTCGCTCTTGTATTGCTATTCCCATAAATCTTCCCCTAATTAAACTTCATTTCATTCATCTTTCCATTTACTCTAAGGTCTGCAGGTTTCTGTTTTAGTCTTTCTGCAGCCATTCTAATCCGTGTTACATTCCTCTTTCCTCTTCGGGGTTCAGTCATCGGCTAGTAAACTAGTTAGTCTCTCCCTCAGCTGGGGAGAAAGCTATAAATAGTTTTTTGTCTTACCCCACGCTTCTCCCTTGGGTAAGTCATTTGATCTGAGCCTGGTTTGATGTTGCGCCATGTCGAATGATCTGTCCCCATGGTGGTGGTAGGGACTCCCAGCCAGTTCTTCACATTACTGAACTTAATTAATTTTGATTCCTCCAATGAAAAGAGTATGTTTTTCTCTACTATGTCTTCTTAGATAACTAATAGTTTGATTTTTTTTTTTTTTAAGTTTTGTTTTCTTGCTTGGTGACTACTTAAAATACCCCTGCCTATATAGTAATTTGTTCCTTGTTTAATGTGGCTCTTTCCTGTGTTTACTCTGGACTCCAGTCTTTGTAGCTTGTTCTCTAAGGCAGCTCAGAAGTTGGATTTGGCAGTATCTTCAAGCTTTACCCACCAGAACCCTACAGGAAGTTGTGTGCCGGCCAGAAGAGTCTGTTTATTTAGAGCATGGTGTCCAGCAGAAGCAAGTCATTTATGAGGGTCTGGTCTTAAAGACACAGGAGCCTGACTCTGTGTTTGGAAGACAGGGAGTCTGACCTCTGCTGCACTCATGTGCCCCAGCTTTTCGTTCCAGCTAAGGGGGGAGCTGCAGCTAGACCTCAGGCTAACTCAAGTAGCCCTTCCTGTGGACTGCTTAGTTCTGTCTGAAAGGCTTGGATACTAGAGTTCAGCTTAAAACTTGAAAGAGTAAGACTTACTTTTACAGAAATAAAGCTGGCTTCTGTAAGGATTCACTGTAGGCAAGGATATTACAGAACTGTACTGAAGTGGCTCTAGTCCTCAGCACCTGGCTGAGTCCCTGCCTGCTACCTGTGGGCTGGTTTAAGTGGTCGCTATCTTAAGAAATGCACCTTGAAGTGCTGCTTCACTCAAGTTATGTGAGCACATACACAGATGCTTTGGGGGAGAGGAGCAAAGAGATCCAGCTGAGGGCTGAGATATGAAAGGCAGAGTTGGGGCGGGGCATGGAGGGGCGGGGCATGGAGGGGCGGGGCACTGAGGGGAGGGGCACCGAGGGGGGGCGTCGAGAGGGAGGGGTATTAAGTGCCTTAAATGCATCCATTCCTGCGGGCATTTTAATGGTTGGCAGTTGTTTGGTTTGTTGGTGAAGTTCGAGTTGAGATGTCTTGCTTATTATGAGTTTTAACAGAGCAGAGACTTTATTAAAGCCTTATGTAAGTTTAATACTTCACTAAGTCCAAAACAATACTTTATAATTCTCTTTCCTGTTATGCCTCTTGGACTATTTCTGTATTTCTGTATAGCAGCAGTGTTGTCTTGGGGTTCCAAATGTTTCTGAAGGTGCAGACGAGACAGAGTAAGGAAGACGGGTTATCAGGAGGCCTGTGCTTCTGTGCTTCTGTGGGGGGCCTTTGGGTTGACTCCTTTTCTTAGGTATTATTTTAATTCCCTTTTTTAAAAAAAGTGTTGTGTGTATGTGTGTTTGTGAGTGTGTGTGTGTGTGTGTGAGAGAGAGAGAGAGAGAGAGAGAGAGAGAGAGAGAGAGAGACATGTGTAGGTGTGAGTGTGGAGGTAAGAGGACAATTTTGGGTTCTCTACTTCTACTGTGACTTCGACCCCAGCTCACTGGACTTTCAGATGAAGTGTTTCTAATCACTGAGCAATCATGACAGCCATAGTTACTCTTCTTATTGCTGTGACAAAATATCTGCATGTTGCCTCTTAGGGAAAGAAGGCTAGCCCATGTGGAAGGGAAGCTATGGCAGGGAGAGCTGTTTCTGGCTTTTGTGTCTGGTGCCTAAGGTCGATTGCTCACATCTTGGCTGACTGGGACCCATATGCAATCTTAAGGACCAATCAATCCCCTGATGCTCCACTTCCGGGGCTGCAATTTGGCCCCGCCTCCCAAAGATTCCACAACTCTCAGAGCGGCACCACCAGCTGGACCCCAAATGTTCAAACACATGAACCTGTTGGGGTCAGCATACTGGAGAAGCCTCAGAGCCATCCCTTTCCTGTTTGGTGCACGTGTTGCTGTTTGTTTATGTTTCACAAGCTTGAAGAGTCCACTCTCCTTCCCCCACTGGATGTTAGGATATCGAGACGCTAAATGGCAAGCGTATTTTTCTGAAAGAGTCTTGTTCATTTTTAATGCCGTTAAAGATCTAATTCTCAGTGTTTTAACTGGAAGCTGTTCAAATTTGCCAAATCATAAAATCTTTCAAAGCCTGCTCCAAGCTACATTTTATTGATTCAACTTTCCTCCTTATTTGCATTTTAAAAAGCCCAACTTTGTTTTCTTATGGGGGAAGTGATTTGTGTGTGTTAGAGTCCAGAGTGATCACGAACCCGTGACTTGCCATGAGCTTCTTAGGTGTGTTGCTGGAGCAACATACAAGGGTAACTTTGAGTCTAGTTTTGCCACGTGTTCTTATGTATGTTTCCCAAACACGTTTCCTGGCTTGGTACCGTGACTGTGCATATGGCCTACATGTGTTTCCTATTTTTTATGACTCATACTTACGGTACTCATAAAGATTTCTTCTTTATCTTGGCTCTGAGTAATGAGCCAGCTTGTACACTTCCAGCAGAGATGTGGGCTGAGGATTTTGCAAGTAATCCTAAGAGAGGCCCCTTGTAGGCACCGTGCAAGAACCTGGTGCAGCTGTAAGGCTGTGTACTACTGTCTGCACCATTCAGAAACTATGATTTTTGTTGGTTTACTGAACCTTTGTTTTCCAGATTTTCCCCCTGTTTTGGTCGGGCAATTTTAATGTGTGAGGCCAGCCCCGGGGGTGGACAGGAGAAGCCAGCCCAGCGCTCTCTTCCTGTTGCTTACTGGTAACTGTGGTAAAGGAGTCAGTGGAAGGAAGAAATGGAAGTAATTAACTAAAATGACATTTTTAACTTGTGGCCACACACACAGGGGAGGGTCTTCTTGGCTTTAGAGAAATGTTCAGATACAATTGGGTTTAGTCTACTCAAAAGGGTCTAGGACAAGGATGAGAACTGGTGTCAGGACAGCAGACTCTGTCTTTCTGTCTCTCTGTCTATCTCTCCATTTGTCTCTGTCTATCTTTCTATCTTTCTCTGTCTCTCCATTTGTCTCTGTCTATCTCTGTCTCTCTCCTTCTCTGTCTGTTTCTCTTCTCTGTCTCTCTCCTTCTGTCTGTTTCTCTTCTCTGTCTCTCTATTTCTCTCTCTCTCCTCTGTCTCTCTGTCTCTGTTTGTATCTCTGTCTCTCCTCTGTCTCAGTCTGTATCTCTGTCTATGTGTCCCTGTCTCTGTGTATGTGTGTGTATACCTGTGCATGTGCACCTGCAGCTCTGCATGTATGTTACTGTAATGTAAAAGTCCCTTGTCTCCCCAGGAGCTTTGTCCATAGCACCAATGGTTCCTACTTCGCCAGTGCTTCCAGGAAGTCCTCTCACATTGCTGCCTGACAGATATTTAATATTTTTCTAGCAACTACATGAGTTTCTGTGTATTGTGATTGGCATGCCAGGATCACAGAATTAAGAGAATTTACAGAAGATCAAATACCCATGCAGAAGAGTCTTGCAAACTCTATTCACACCGTGGAATTATCTGTTTCTAACGGTGGTACACGTCCAGAGATATGCCCGTGTTCCAACTCACCAAACATGTGAATGTTACTTTACACAGAGAGTCTGCAGATGCAATGAAGAATCTTTCAATGGGGGGATTATCTGGGAGGCCCAAGTGTTCTCACAAGTTTCCTTGTGAGATTCCATGAAATAGCCAGAAGAGAGGGAAGCCAGTGGGATGCAGGAGACAGGGATTAGAGGGAAGGGGTCACAGACCAAAGCAGGCAGCTTCACTGAGGAACTGGAAGAGACACCAGACATGTTTCTCTGAGAGCCAGTGGAGGGCCATCTCTGGAGATACCTTGGCTTTGGCCCAGCAATATTGATTGGGGAATTCTAGTCTTAAACAGAGCGAGAGAATAAATTTCTGTTGTTTTATGTCATTACTTTTTGGTTAGTTAGCATGGCAGCCACATGAGCTGTATATTTTATTTTATCTAGTTTGGAGAATTATTCTGAGTTCCACTCAGCTCTGGTTTCTCAAATGCATTCCCTCCACATGTTTCCTATCTCTGAAAAGAACACTCCCAGCCACTCCTGACAACCCCAACCCCTGGTATTACCTATGACTTCCAGGTTTTCTCAAATGTCATATACCATCTCATTTCTTCTACCATGGGATCTGTTCTGAATCTGCCCGCCTTTGGCCTCTATCCAGTTTGAACCACCATGTTTATATTTGAGATGTAGCCATTTCTGACCCAGTCTTTTGAGCTTTCAAGGTCTGGGATAGGGTGCTCACATTGGAATCTAAGTTTCTTGCTTTGGCCTAAGTTACGTCTCTCTGCCTTGTTTCCTGGGATACTGATACAATCTGCTTTGTGGGGTTGCTATGACAAAGAAGTAATTAAAAGACAACAGAACAGTAGCTGGAACCAAACCAGCACTCAATAAATGCCAGTCACTGTCTTTATGGGCTAATACAACCTATTCTCTGAACAACAGCCAACACAGTTCTTTAAAAGCTTAGACCCTATCACAAAATCCACCCGTTCGGCTTTTTAAGCTGGTTCCTCATTCTATCTAGAATTTCTAGAGCGACACCTGCCTAGGATTACACTTGCAGGGGCTGGGAACATCTTCCCTGCACAGAGGCCTTTGCTCCTCACTCAGTTACAACACCAGCCTCCCCAGCTTCCCGCACCTGAGTCCCCACCACAGTATCCAACCCAGTTTTATCTCTAAAATAATTCATATCATCTGGGACTAATCTTTAAACATGCTTGTTTTCTCTCTTCAAGTAGAATAAACAAGATAATATACATATTTGACTGCTGATATTTCCTGCGACTAAAGGTGTGCTTAGCACACAGTGAGCACTCAAACATTCATGCAGTAAGTTCTGAATGAACAAGTGCATATGCTGATACTTTAGCCTTGGCAAATACATTAAATCTGGCAATTAAAATCTACTTATCAAATATTTGTTTGGTTAGTTTTTGAGACAGTGTCTTACTGTATAGCTCAGGCTAGCCACAAACATTCCATCTACCTAACTCAGCGCCCTGAGTCCTGGGATTACAGACACGGCCTACCATGTTCACAATTTGTATCTGGAAAATTCTCATTAAATATATTTTCTGGAAAATCTGGTTACTGGCGTCTGACTATTGTAGAGGTATAAAATAATGTCTTTAAAAATTATTACATTCATTATTTGTGTGTGTTTGGGGGGGTACCCTCCTCTCAGCATATCAGAGGATAACTTGTGGGAGACCCCAGGATCAAACTCAGTTTGACAGGCTTGGTGGCAAGCACCTTTACTCAATGTGCCATCTCATTGGCTCCAAGAGATCTAAAACAAGGCTTCGTGGTATCTACCTACCGTGTTGCCGATGGTCGTCATGGAGTCTACCTACAGTGGTCTTTCTTCTGCTGTGCTGCTGTTAGGACCCAGCCCTGGGTTCTCATGTGTGTTAGGCAAGTGTGTCATGGAGCTACATGTGCCCAGCCCCCCAACTTCTTGTTTAAATTTTGGTATGTGCCTAGCCAGAGCCCCGTGAAACTGGTTCCTTTTTGCCCGTAGGAAGAGACTGGTGGTAGTTACACTCCTAAGGTTTCCTCCAGAGCTACTGTTTTCCAAGTCTACACTGGAAATTAAGATTATATTTTTAATGGAACTAGCCCAGGCCTCCAATATGAAAAATGGAATAATTTGCATCTAGTGAGAAGCCCCAGGAGGACATTAGGATCGAAAGTGTTTCTGGAATTGGTAAACTAGAAAAATAGTCTTTAAAGAAACCCTCGAAGAAGTGGTTGGAGCCACCTTACAGCTGACTGACAACTTACTTAAAATGGAAGACTTAGATGACACAGGTTTATAGACCAGGGCACCTCTCCTTTCAACACTTGGAGAAACATGTTTGAGTCCAGTGCTTAAGTCTTCCTCACTGGTGGCTCCAGCATACGATGGCTCTCTCAAAGCGCCCTACTGCTTTCTCGCTCCATCAGGACAGATTGCCCTCACAGTTCCCCCCACCCTTCTCTTTCTTTTGTTTATCAAAAATTGGAAGGTTAGAGGAATTAATCGTTTCAGTTTGCTGAGCAGAAGTCCTCCTCTACAGAAATTAGAAGCAGGCGTTTGGACGGCGATCCATGCACGCAGCCTTCATGGACTGTTCGCAGAGCATTATGGGGGTGATGAGGGAAGCAGGCTCAGAGCTCAGGATTCACTGCTCATACAGGGGAGGGGGAGATGGAGGCGGGGAGGGAGGTGGGCTCAGAGAGGACAGAGGCTGAGAAACGTAACAGTGCCTTAAACACACACAACAGAAAACAACATCCCAGTGACCACATCCTTAATCAACTCCAGCTGGTCCGAGGTAAACACCCGCTAAAGTCACTGAGCTCGGGGAAGGGCCCAGGCGGCAGTAATTGGAGCCAGGTGTGTTAACCTGGCACTGCTGTTTGGAGGTGAGAATTTGGAGAAGTTTGAAATAGGGATGTGGTTTGGCTAAGGGCTGGAGACAGAATTTTCCAAGACCAGAGAAGAGACTAGTAAACAAAACAGAGCTGTGTTGGAGATGAAATGTGTTGAGGACAGCTTGTGCCTGCTGGTCTTGTTGGAGCGTGTGCGGAGAGATGAGGCCTCCAGCTGTACTGGGGATCATTAAGGCCAGCTAAGTTAATATCGCTAACACTGGGCAGGGTAGTGTAGGTAATTACAATATAAAGGGAGGGGTGTTATTAAGCCTTTGAACATAAACACTTGTCCCTAGGCCTCCCGTTTACAGATCTGGAGCAAGCTGTGGCTGTCCCTCACCACCACCAGGTGAACTGAGCCGTCTGAGAAGCAGTCTGTTGCTTTAGCTCCCGTTATTAGGTTCCTGCTCTCCAGAAGGGGTACCCCAGTGCTCAGCAAAGGGCATAGGTGACTGAGTTTCTGCTTAGAACTTTTGAACAGATGAGGCACTGCGGGCGGGGAACTGATGGATGTAGGCAGTATAAGGCAGTCTTTTCAAAACCTTTCTTGGCTGGATTCGGAACTTCTGAGAACTTCAAGGTTATTGCAGAGTGAGACCCAGACCTGTCCAGGTTAACAGGGGTTGGTTAAAGAGTGAAATGAGCCAGCCAGGAAGGAGTCATCACGCTTGCCGCGCCTGTGATCTATCTCCTGAGCCTCCAAATCCCAGATAGGAAGGAAAGGCCCACAAAGAGGAAACTATCCCTTCTCGATGAGGAAGCAAAGTGGTCTGAATTTGGCTGTCATCTGACCTGTAGGTGAGAGATCATGCATCAGCCATGGGCAAACGTTAGGAACTATTAAGACACAGTGTCTCTCAGCAGAAAGCCTGTTATACAGGCGTGGAAGTAGAGATGACCTGTGGTCCCTGGAATTCGGTGTCTCCTAAGATTCAGTCCCGTGCCAGAAGAGCAGCTCTGGCTTGCTAGGGTTCCTCAAGGTAGAGATGGTCCTTCAACTGTTAACCCATTATTTGCTGAGCACCTGTTGCTTGCCAGACATAGAGGTAGGCGCTGACAGTCCTGACACCTATGCCTTAAGGACTTTGCCAAACATACCAGACACACAGTGGTCCAGCCTCTCCCCTCTTGCTCCACTTAGATGGAGCTTCCTTGTTCTTTAAAAAACAATTGTGGATTTCAGTGTTGCTCTGGATTTTGTTTTAGACTTAACGATACTGGAAATAAATCTCTAAACTGCTGTGGTAGGAATGGTTCAGTGTCACCTCTACATGAAGAGGTTCGGAGGCTTGCGTTGGGGACAGTTATCCCGGCTCACATTCCATCTATGCAGCCCTCCTTCCTGGGTTATTTGTGCTACAATATTGCCAAATAGCTCAGAAGCAGGAAACAGACCACGGAGTTGAATTTGGAAAGGAGCATCGGAAAATGTTTCAATAAAACAGTGTAGTGGTCACCTCCCTCTAGAGTCAGCAGTGCCAGCCTCTGCTAGCACATCCAGGTAAGCTGGAAATGAAAGCACCGTGACTCAGTCTCGAGTTCTTGACTCACTTGAAAACCTTAATTACTTTGATTATCAGAGGTGCTGGGGATACCTGTTAGAGGGGAACCTTTAGATGGGCTGTCTGTCTGTCCTCTCTTCACTTTGATTTTATAAAAATGTATGAAACAATGCCCTGGTGTCAGGGTGAGGCCTAACCCCACATGGGGAGCAATCTACCTGCTGTGTTTATGAATTAATTCATGGATCCCCTCTAAGGGTGTGCGTTTCCTGTGAAGGCGCTAAGTTGGAGACAAGGTAATAAATGCTGTGTCTGGTTTCTTCTGAGTCTGTTCTCCCCCTCTCAGTTTCTCCCTCCCATCCATTCGTCCATCTTGGTTTTTTGATACACGGTCTCAACAATGTAGTTCAGGCTGGCTTTGAACTCATGACTTAGCCTAGTGCTGGGATTACAGGTGTTTGCCACCACATTGAACTGGCTTTCTTGGACACCTCAGCAACCTTTTGGGTTTGTTTTCTCAACACCCGGAGTGGAATATCACACACTCTCTTCTCTCACTGAGAGTTGGATTTTAATACACATTTCATTCTGGATTTCATTTTCTTCTACTGTATTTTTACCACCGTTTTCACAGTGACCAAGGTTGCTCATCTGTTCTAATTCCACTCTCTTTATTCTTTGCTCCCAGAGCAGCCAATGAACTACGTGAAAAATATGTATATGCACCAGGAAGACATAAACAGTGTGGGAAACAGGGACCTTCTCAACTGTACGCATATTCCTGACAGTGCCCGACACACACCAGGCGTTGTCTTTCCCCTTCCCCTTTAAGACACATTTATACCATCAAAATTATGTCTTCAGACCCTGGTACCACAGATGTGCTATTTTGATTTACTCTTGACTTTTAAAAACCACATTTTGATATATTAGAGGCTGTATATTTTTATAGAAAATAGAAAAATAATTAGCAGTCTTCCTGAAATCCAGTCTCAACCCTGTGCCCCTCTTGTCCAAAAGCATCTCTAAAAGAAATTAGCAAGACCAAATAACCAAGCTCCTCCTGGGCCACTGCCCTATCAGTACTCACTCCTGGGCCTCTGCCCTATCAATCAGTGCTCACTCCTGGGCCTCTGCCCTATCAGTACTCACTCCTGGGCCACTGCCCTATCAATCAGTACTCACTCCTGGGCCACTGCCCTATCAATCAGTACTCACTCCTGGGCCTCTGCCCTATCAGTACTCACTCCTGGGCCTCTGCCCTATCAGTACTCACTCCTGGGCCACTGCCCTATCAATCAGTACTCACTCCTGGGCCTCTGCCCTATCAGTACTCACTCCTGGGCCTCTGCCCTATCAATCAGTACTCACTCCTGGGCCACTGCCCTATCAGTGCTCACTCCTGGGCCTCTGCCCTATCAATCAGTACTCACTCCTGGGCCTCTGCCCTATTAATCAGTACTCACTCCTGGGCCTCTGCCCTATCAGTACTCACTCCTGGGCCACTGCCCTATCAATCAGTGCTCACTCCTGGGCCACTGCCCTATCAGTGCTCATTCCTGGGCCTCTGCCCTATCAGTGCTCACTCCTGGGCCTCTTCCCTATTAATTAGTGCTCACTCCTGTGCCACTGCCCTATCAATCAGTACTCACTCCTGGGCCACTGCCCTATCAGTACTCACTCCTGGGCCACTGCCCTATCAGTACTCACTCCTGGGCCACTGCCCTATCAATCAGTACTCGCTCCTGGGCCTCTGCCCTATCAATCAGTACTCACTCCTGGGCCTCTGCCCTATCAGTACTCACTCCTGGGCCTCTGCCCTATCAATCAGTGCTCACTCCTGGGCCACTGCCCTATCAGTGCTCACTCCTGGGCCTCTGCCCTATCAATCAGTACTCACTCCTGGGCCTCTGCCCTATCAGTACTCACTCCTGGGCCTCTGCCCTATCAGTACTCACTCCTGGGCCACTGCCCTATCAGTACTCACTCCTGGGCCTCTGCCCTATCAGTACTCACTCCTGGGCCACTGCCCTATCAATCAGTAGTCACTCCTGGGCCTCTGCCCTATCAGTACTCACTCCTGGGCCTCTGCCCTATCAATCAGTGCTCACTCCTGGGCCACTGCCCTATCAGTACTCACTCCTGGGCCTCTGCCCTATCAATCAGTACTCACTCCTGGGCCTCTGCCCTATCAATCAGTACTCACTCCTGGGCCTCTGCCCTATCAATCAGTACTCACTCCTGGGCCTCTGCCCTATCAATCAGTACTCACTCCTGGGCCTCTGCCCTATCAGTACTCACTCCTGGGCCTCTGCCCTATCAATCAGTGCTCACTCCTGGGCCACTGCCCTATCAGTGCTCACTCCTGGGCCTCTGCCCTATCAATCAGTACTCACTCCTGGGCCTCTGCCCTATCAGTACTCACTCCTGGGCCTCTGCCCTATCAGTACTCACTCCTGGGCCACTGCCCTATCAGTACTCACTCCTGGGCCTCTGCCCTATCAGTACTCACTCCTGGGCCACTGCCCTATCAATCAGTAGTCACTCCTGGGCCTCTGCCCTATCAGTACTCACTCCTGGGCCTCTGCCCTATCAATCAGTGCTCACTCCTGGGCCACTGCCCTATCAGTACTCACTCCTGGGCCTCTGCCCTATCAATCAGTACTCACTCCTGGGCCTCTGCCCTATCAATCAGTACTCACTCCTGGGCCTCTGCCCTATCAGTACTCACTCCTGGGCCACTGCCCTATCAGTACTCACTCCTGGGCCACTGCCCTATCAATCAGTACTCACTCCTGGGCCTCTGCCCTATCAGTACTCACTCCTGGGCCTCTGCCCTATCAGTACTCACTCCTGGGCCTCTGCCCTATCAGTACTCACTCCTGGGCCACTGCCCTATCAGTGCTCACTCCTGGGCCACTGCCCTATCAGTACTCACTCCTGGGCCACTGCCCTATCAATCAGTGCTCGCTCCTGGGCCACTGCCCTATCAGTACTCACTCCTGGGCCTCTGCCCTATCAGTACTCACTCCCAGGCCACTGCCCTATCAATCAGTGCTCACTCCTGGGCCTCTGCTCTATCAGTGCTCACTCCTGGGCCTCTGCCCTATCAGTGCTCACTCCCGGGCCACTGCCCTATCAATCAGTACTCACTCCTGGGCCACTGCCCTATCAGTGCTCACTCCTGGGCCTCTGCCCTATCAGTGCTCACTCCTGGGCCTCTGCCCTATCAGTACTCACTCCTGGACCTCTGCCCTATCAGTGCTCACTCCCGGGCCTCTGCCCTATCAGTGCTCACTCCCGGGCCTCTGCCCTATCAGTACTCACTCCTGGACCTCTGCCCTATCAGTACTCACTCCTGGGCCTCTGCCCTATCAGTACTCACTCCTGGGCCTCTGCCCTATCAGTACTCACTCCCGGGCCACTGCCCTATCAGTACTCACTCCCGGGCCTCTGCCCTATCAGTACTCACTCCTGGGCCTCTGCCCTATCAGTACTCACTCCCGGGCCACTGCTCTATCAGTACTCACTCCGGGGCCTCTGCCCTATCAGTACTCACTCCCGGGCCTCTGCCCTATCAGTACTCACTCCCGGGCCACTGCCCTATCAGTACTCACTCCTGGGCCTCTGCCCTATCAGTACTCACTCCTGGGCCTCTGCCCTATCAGTACTCACTCCTGGGCCACTGCTCTATCAGTACTCACTCCTGGGCCACTGCCCTATCAGTACTCACTCCTGGGCCACTGCCCTATCAGTACTACTTGCTCTGGGGGACAATGCCACTAAGGGCGGTTATTCTCAGGAGATGGTGCAGTTCACAATGTGTTTTGCTTCTGCCCAACACAAGAAGCTTCAGGGCACATAGAATCCCAGAGTGAGATAAGAAAAAGAAAGAGGAAGAAACTAGATAAACTCATTTATGGATCTTTTCAGTTGTTGAAAGGAGACAGGCTACTTTTGCTTTCTTGCATTAACTTGGACATGTTCAACTTTTTAAAATCAGCTGTCCCTTATATACTTGTGCAAACAAATTAGTGTGGCCTTGCATTTGTGACAGTGATGACTTAGCCACACAGACCCTGTCTGCACCGACATTCATTCTTAGGGACCTGTGCATTGAAGAGTTGCTTTTTGACACTGTAGGTGGCCACAGACAGGGCTCTTGGTGTCGGATCTGGCTATAGTCTGATGATGGAACTCAGGTGGTCAGGCTTGGTGGGCAAAATACTTACCCACCAAGTTATCATTCTGCCTCAGGAAGGTTTTTGTTGTTTTGTTTTCTTAACTCTGTAAGAATTAGTCCATTTAAGGTTAGCTTGGGATAAAGTCCATCTATTGTTTTATCAGAAAAATCACTCCCCTGTATTCTTTAACCCAGGTTGGGACCCAACACTGTGGTAGAAGCCTGGGTACCTTGATCTAATGACTTACATCTTCCCCCTAGCTTGCTGTTAGACCAGATTTGAAATGGTTGTTTTGGAAAATGTGCTAAGAGTTCCTATGTAGACCTGCAGACCAGGGCAGGAGGTTCTGCCTGGCAAATCCTTGAGCCCTGATATGCATCTTTCATAGCAGAACTTTGATGCTTGACTGGAGGCCTTGGAATCAGCACAACATGGAGCTTGCGGTGCAGCACCAACTTTGATCATCTTTCAGTTCCGGTGCCCTGGCCCTTTCATGATGTCCGGATTGCTTTACCAGAGCTACGGGCTGAAGCCCATGGACTGTTTTTTTTGTAGTCTGGTTGCTATGGTGATCTGTAGCCTTCCATGGAACTTCTGTCTCCAGGGAAACTGAAGGCCTTGCAGCTGCCCCAACCTTTCTGGTGTCATACCTGAGGTAGAGGTCTTCACCAAGCTGGTAGCAAGCCCAGCAGTGGTCGGTTGCAAAACAAGCAGCTCCCTGTTGCTGTTCCCCATCCTGTGGGGCCTTTGAAGCATCTCCAAGTCTGGCTGGAGGCACAGTCAGTTGAGTGAGTCCTAGAGAGACAAGCATTGAAAGGATCCTAAGTAAGAGCTTGGGGGAAGGCAGAGGTTGATGGACTTACGAGAGAGAGAGAGAGAGAGAGAGAGAGAGAGAGAGAGAGAGAGAGCGAGAGAGGGGAGAGAGCAAGAAGAGAGAGAGAGAGAAGAGAAAGAAGAGAGAGAGAAAGAAGAGAGAGAGAGAGAGGGAGAGAGAGAAGAGAGAGAAGGAGGAAGCTTGCTGGGGCTCTAGAGAGGGTGCAGTTGGCTTGAATTTGGAGGAGCATTAAGGTAAGCCCAACTTCTTTCCATAGGAACCAAAGGAACAGGGAACAACTTTTGGAGATTGTAGTAAGGGAGACATAAGACTAGAGCGCTTACCTCAGGCCTCTCAGCATTGTGAGTGATTGACAAATCACATCTCTAATCCTCTGACACCTGATGTGACAGGTTCAGTGATCACCTCCGTTAAAACTGATGAAAACATGGCCGACAGACTGCTAACTGAAGGCTGTAAGGGAAAAGCTGAGACTCCAGCCGGGTTGGTCTCCACCTGCTTATACTTTAGAAAGCAAGGCGGAGTGACCTGGCAGATTTTGTTATGGGAGGTGCTGGCCGTGCTAGAAGAGATTAGATTTTGTTTTAGATCTCGTGTGTGAACTTAACTTATACATCTGTTGCATGCTTAGGTGTTAGTTTCCCTCTAAATGCAGATACTGAACCAGGTTCTAAGATGAAATGGTTCTAAACCCCTCCAGTGCCAGTCAGTCTTGTCTTTATGATACAGCACCCGAGATAACTGATTTTCCAAAAAGGAAGACTTATTTTAGCATCCCAGCTTGGAGGTTGGTTGATCCCTTCATTTGGAGTCTATAGTGGGGTAGCACAACTTGGGGACTCTTCACATAGGGCTTCTCTGTGTAACCTTGGCTGTCCTGGAACTTGCTGTGTAGACTAGACTGGCCTCGAACTTACAGAGATCTACCTCTCAAGTGCTGGGATTAAAGGTGTATGCCACCACCACCTGGCTTTGATTCCTCTTCTAATGACATCCCACTAACTACAGAAGGCCCCAGTTACACCAGGAATAAATACTAAAACTAGTCAGCCAGAGGGCAGAGAGGTAGAGAACTCAAAAAAGTAGTGTGACTATCTGGTGGGTTTTTTGTTTTTTGTTTTGTTTTTGTTTTTAAAGAATAGTGTAGAAAAAAAATCATGTGGCTAACAGAGCTACTGAGTCTTACTCACCCCAGCATCACTCATTGTGCACTCGGATAGACATGTTCTCTAAGGGATACAGGAGTATTCAAAGGCCGGTCTATTGGACGCTGAGGGGTACACTGAGTAGTGAATTGTGTAACTCTATCCCTCAGTTAAACATTTAGTGCCTGTAGCCAAGAGGAGTGAAATCCATTTTGTCCATCCATACTTTATCCCTGGGGTAGTCAGAGCCTTCTGTAGTTAGTAGGAAGTTATTGGAAAAGGAAATAAAGCCAGGCAGAGGTGGCGCACACCTTTAATCCCAGCACTGGGGGTGAGAGGGAGCACAGAGGCAGGCCGATCTCTACAGACTCCAGGCCAACCTGGTCTACACAGCAAGTTCTAAGACGGCAAGGCTACGCAGAGAAACCTTGTCTCAAAACGAACCAACCAACAACAATAACAACAACCCCCCCCCCAACAAAAGAAAAGAGGAATTGAAAATCATGAGTATGCCACTTGTTAACACTTGTTAGAAAGCTTTTTGGCTAAAGTCTTTAGGGACTGATGGCTTGATTCTGTAGGTAATAATCTGACTTTATTAGGTTTTTGGCTCTGACCTGAAGGTGCCATAGAATACTGTTCATCTGTGAAGGTCTAGAGATAATAAAATGTCCCTTATACCTTAAATTAACAAAGAATTATACTTGGATCAATTATAAATTATTATCAGAGCATTCTCATGTAGTTAGTCTGTTTTAAAATTAGGTGAGATTAGGGATTAGACTTTACTGCCATTCCAGAGGGCTAGAGTTCGGTTCCCAGCACCCACATCAGGCAGCTTCTGGGACCCAATGCCCTTTTCTGGCCTCTGAAGGCACCTGTGCATGCTTGTGTACACAGGCTCAAACCCCCACACAGAGATACATACACAGATAAAAATACACTTTTTTAAATTAGGAGAGATTTAGCAATATACACAATATATGGCTCTTGTAAATCTATTTTAATTTCTGAACCTTAGGTCCCTTGAGTTCCTTTGTCCCTGACAATAACAGTGTGACTTGGGCCTACCAAGGCAGCTTTCCAAACCCTGACAGTAAAGTGTTTTTCATAATCTTCATTTTTATGTCATTATCATTTTACTCTGACAGAATCACTGTTGAGATACAACCTCTAGGACATTGCCAAATGCATAGATGTTAAAAATCAAACACAGGAGACATCCTTAAGGAGAGAGAACGTGGGAGTGGGTAAACAAGGGTCTAAAAGATTTGAGGGTTTGTTTGTTTGTTTTAAAGAAAGGTGTCTCTAATGAAGTTTGGGGATTCTTAGATCCAGGTCAGAAGAACTCAATGGTTGTTGATTCTAACTTAGATGTAGCTGCTGAAAATGGCCCCCTAGAGTATATCTGAGTAATTGTTCATCCATCAAATCTAAGTAATTAAGAAATGTGAGGAACAAGAAAATTTACCATGTGGGTTTTTGGTGTTTTAGGTTGTTTTGGGTTGGTCTGTATGCTTCCTCCTCTTTTCTTGACTCACTGTAGAGACCTGGCTGACCTGGAACTCACCACACACACCAGGTGACCTTGGACTCACAGAGATCCCTGCCTCTGCGCCCTGGCTGGAGTTAACATGTGTGACACCAGGCCCAGCTTTTTAAGCCTGTTTCCTAAGAGAGGTGAGGGCCCAGTTTTCAGCTCTTAGCCTCAGTCTGGTCCACACTACGTGAGGGTCCAAACCATATTTTTTGTGAAATACAATTCATCCTTGCGATCCTGATTTATGTGTCAATTAGACTGGGTCAAGGGATTTCCATATAGTTGGACAACATTATTTCTGAGTGGTCCTTGGGGGTGTCTCTAGAGGAGCTTAGCATTTAGCAGAAAGCAGTAAGAACTGCCACCACGTTGGCAGGTACTTCAGTCCTCCCAGAAGCCAGGTAGCACAGAAGCAGAGAACAGGTGAGTTCACTTTCTCTTTTGAGAACACAAAGTTTCCTCTGCCTGTGGACATCAGAACTCCAAGTTCTTGGGGACCCTGAGACTTCAAGCTTCTTAAGCCTTTGGTCTTGAACTGGAAATTACATGACAGCCTCTGCCTGTTTTCCAGTTATAAATCCCAGAACTTCTCAGTTTTCATGACCTCATGAGCCAATTTCATGGCAGATGTCCTTTTATGTAGATGGTCTTCCATGTAAGTTGCCCATCACAAGTTGAGTATATGTTTAACACCCCGAATGTCACAGCTTAACCACACAGAAACCCAGGAATGACAATTGTTTACTCCTGGGATCCGGCCCACTACCCCTGTGCATTGGGAAACACTGTTTACCACAAACCACTAGCATTCAGAAGACTCTAAATACGAGCAGGATGTGGTGGAGAATCTGCAATCCCAGCCACTCGGGAGGCTGAGGCATGAGACTGTTAAGTCTGAGACTATCCTGAGTGGGCACAAATTTGAGGCCAGTCTGGGCAATATAGTAAGACTCCGTCTCAAACAAAACAAAACAACCAAAAAACAAAGCAACACACACACACAACCCAAAAGCCAACAAATAAAACAAAACAATAAAAAGAAAGGAAGAGTAAGTGAGGGAGAGGAGAGGAGAGGAGAGGAGAGGAGAGGAGAGGAGAGGAGAGGAGAGGAGAGGAGAGGAGAGGAGAGGAGAGGAGAGGAGAGGAGAGAGAGAGAAGGGGAGGGGAAGGGAGGGGAGGGGAGGGGAGGGGAGGGGAGGGGTGGGGAGGGAAAGAGAGAGAGAAAAGAGAGAGAGAGAAGCAGCTTCTCCAAGTGCGGTTTCCATCACAGCCTGTGGCTGAGTCTTATCTATGAGATGTTTATGTTTCTCTGGAGAACCCTGATTAATACGGCCATTTTAGCCGTCTTGAAGTGTACAGTTCAGTGATGTTTGTATGTTTAAAGTGTTGTGCAACTAGGGCCATCATCAAAAAGACCCCGTGCCAGTAACCCCTCGTTGCTCTATTCCCCAGAGTCTACAACTCCTGATCTGTTTTCTGTTTTCACAGATTCATTTGTTAAAACGTAAACATACTGCTTTGCAGCAGTGTCTGTCTGGCGTGTTTTACTTCACACGATGTTTCTGGGGCCCGTCCATGCTGTATCAAATGTCTATACACCTCTTTTTATAACCAAATAATGGCTTGTTGCATGGGCAATATTTAGCTATTTGAAACCTCATTTTAATAGGGAAATTTTTATATTATGAATCTAATCTTTTAGATCTGAAGATCATGTAGTGTGGACCTTATCTATGTATATGTATAAAAAAAAACCCTTCACAATAGTTTCAAAATCTGTACACAGCCACATAGCTTTAGCCTGTCAGGTAAATATACTTCCTGTGTTTATCACACTGAGAAGATGGAAGATATCAACTCGTTTTATACAACACACTCTGTTTAAACTGCCACAGTGGTATCTAATATCTTATATTGCAAATTTAAAAAATATTTAAAAGTTGAAGTACTTAAAAGTATTTTTCAATTAGGGGGATAGCAAAAAATGAAGCTCATTTTAAATATGAAAATTTAACACTATTATATAAAAATAAAAGTTTGACATAGCATTGCAAAATGTTAAGTAGAACCTTACATTCTTCTTTGTCAAAATTTGGAAAAAGGTATTTTAGATATTTGCTTGGAAGATAATTGACTTTTTTATTACTCTGTCACCTTCATAGATCCTAAGAATATGACCTGCACACTAGGGTTCAAATCTGCCAACTATACATATGGATGCGTCAGGCCTACTGTACTTTTGTTGCTTGGAAATGAATGTCTTATTTTAGTCATATAACTTGAAAGTCAAATGGTTTGTGTTCAATTTACACACTTCGTTCTGAAGTTAAGGCCTTTGCTAGTCCCTGCCACAGCCTTCACTTCTGTTTCACCTGTAAAGAAACTCAGTCGGTTAGCTTCCTGTGGGGCCTTTTCTTGTTCTTTTCTTTACATTTCTTTCTTTTAAGTTATTAACAAGTACTGAGATTGTGGGGGGTGTGTGTGTGCCTGTGTGTCTGTCTGTGTGTATATGTATGTATGTGCATGTGTGTGAGTCTGTGTGTGTGAATGTGTGTCTGTGTATATGTGTATATGTGAGTGTGTATGAGTGTTTGTGTATGTGTGTGAGTGCGTGTGTCTGTATGAATGTTTGTGCATATGTGTGTCTGTGTATGAGTGTGTCTGTGCATAAGTAAGTGAGTGTATATGCGTATGTGTGTTTGTGTGTGTATGTGTGTGTATGTATGTATGTGTGTGAGTGTATGCATGTTTGTCTCAATGTGTGTGAGAGTATATGTATGTATGTATATGTCTGAGTGTGTGTGATTGTTTGTGTCTGAGTAAGTATGTGTATGTATGTGTATGTATGTGTGTGAGTATGTGTGTATGTGAGTATATATGTGTATATATATATATATATATATATATATATATGTCTGTGTGTAAGTATGTGTATGCATGTGTGTTTCTGTGTGTGTGTGTGAGTGTGTGTCTGTGTGTCTCTGTGTGTGTGTATACACATGCCAGAAGAGACATTCTTGTCTATTGCTCTCAGGGCCCATGCTTCCCCAAATGTGCTGGGACACAGTGAACCACAGAACCCTCCCTGGAACTGGGTCCAGGTGTATTTAGGACTTACATAGGAAGTAGTTAAAAGCAATAAACTCCAGTGTTTTCTGCATATTGAATTTGCTCTGTCATGTGTCAGGCTATAACATTCTCAAACTTTACCACCACCTGGGAGTGACTGTTCAAACACGTGAACCTATGGGGAACATTTCACATTTCACATTTGTGCTGGCTAGCCTTGTCAACTTGACACAAACCTTAGTCATCTGAGAAGAGGAAACCTTGATTGAGAAAATGCTTCCACAAGACAAGGCAGTGGGCAAACATATAGGGTTCTTCCCTCCCTCCCTCCCTCCCTCCCTCCCTCCCTCCCTCCCCTCCCTCCCTTCCGACTCTTTCTTTCTTTCTTTCTTTCTTTCTTTCTTTCTTTCTTTCTTTCTTTCTTTCTTTCTGAATTATTTATTTTATGTATGTGAGTACACCATAGCTGTCTTCAGACACACCAGAAGAGGGCATCGGACCCCATTACAGATGGTTGTGAGCCACCATGTGGTTGCTGGGAATTGAACTCAGGACCTCTGGAAGAGCAGTCAGTGCTCTTAATCACTGAGCCATCTCTCCAGTCCCAGCATTTTCTTAATTAGTGATTGATGGAGGAGGGCCCAGCCTCTGGGCTAGTGGTCCTGAATTCTGTAAGAAAGCAGGCTGAGCAAGCCATGGGGGGAGCAAGTACTCTCCATGGCCTCTGCATCAGCTCCTCTTGCCCTGTGAGTTCCTGTCCTTGCTTCCTTCAGTAATGACTACGATGTGGAAGTGTAACCCTAATAAGCCCTCTCCTCCTCAGCTTGACTTGGTCTGGTGCTCATCTAAGCAGTAGAAACTGTAACTGAGACAGTGTTCAATCCACAATAGCCATTCAGAATGAGAAGCACTTAAGATTTCACTCTTCTGGAAACAAATTGAGATGTTTGGAAAATGGTGCGTGTTAGGAAGATGCTGCCCAACAGATGAACAAGGTTCCCACTTTGAATCTAAGTTACTTGTTTGCCATCTCAAAGGCCATGTGACAGCAAATTCAGGTTCCTCTAAGACAGTTTCTGAAACCCATAACCTGGCTGGACAAGATTGCCCTCCCAGACCAGGAATTGTTTTTGTTACATTTTCAAGGAAAACTAGAACCTGAAATCCTAAAGGTGTTGCTATGACCTGAGTGAGTTTCCTTAGGGGGTAATTGAGTCTAATCCCTGTATCAGCTGGTGGGTCTGCAGCTTGGTGGTTGGGCTCCATTACCTCTGTGTTTTATAGCGACCCGAAGGAGAACTTAGTCCTGCAGACTGACAGAGCCTTGTGTTCATATGATGCTTGTTCTCCCTGGGTTTACAGTTCTACTTGGGGAAGGTCTGAGATACACCTGATTGACTTGGATTTGAAATGCTCCTCTCAGCATCCCATGGGGTATTCGCTGGGGCCAATCATGAGGGCTAGGAAAGATTTTCAGTGTCAGTGGAAGAGGATTCTCTGCCAAACCTTGGTTGGGGCTGCGCCAACCATCCCCCTCCCCTCGTTGAGGCTCCCTTTTAAGTCCTCTTAGTTCTCTCGGGATTTCTTAGGATTTGATGCCCCTCCCCCCTCATTCTTTTCCAGCAGTAAACCAGTTTGACTTGATCACCAAAACTTTCATGTCCTCCTCCAACCCAAGGAGGAGGAGTGGGTGAATGGTTTGTGGGGACAGAGACTGTGGCATCCACCACTGCCACTTTCAAGCCACAGGATTGGGTAAATTACCCCTAAGCATCAATTCCCCCGTTAAAATGAGATTGGACAATGTCCACACTGACAGCAACATCTTCATGTCCGGGAAGACAGTGTATATTTGTGAATGTCCATAGTAATCACTCCTCTCTAGAATTTTCTTTTTGGCACCCCTATTTCTAATTCCCAACCACTTTCAGACTAATGTTTCTGAGACGGTGCTTTAGCCCCAGGGAATTCAAATGTCATCCTCTTGAGTCTCTGCCTGAATACTACTGGATTTTATGGTTTTGCTGCCACTGACTTTAAGGTGGTTATTCTAGTATCCAACTATGTGGGTGGGAGTTGGATTCTTGCAAATCCTAATGACCCCACCAAGGATTCTATTTATGTAATTCCGTTGTCCATTGTCGTGACACAGAGGCTGTTCCCTGGACCCACTGCCACGGAATTATATATGTTAACATACCGGCTCGCTAGACAAATAAATAGAAAAAGCATTCCATGCGTGTTTAAAAAGTATAAATTGAAATACACCACATAGTGCGTATTGTCCATAACTTCTGGAGAGCATTGCTGTATAGTAGAGTGAGTGACCACAGGTTAGACCGAGTCTGTTCATGGTAGGGAGTGTCAAACAGATGGTCCCAATGGGGGCTTCCACTTCTGTTGGTGTGCAGATGCCAAGTTCCTATAAGTTCTTTAGACTGTAGTGTTTCGGTGCACCCCACTGCCTGTGTGCAAAACAGGTTGTGTGCTTCCAAAAGATAGTGGAACATCTGAAAACTCCCTCACTTTATTTGTGTTATCTTCCCTTAAGAAGCCAAAGATATTTTGCGAATTTTTACATATTTTGTGTAACTGTGAATGGTAAACTTCCCATTAATCTTTAAAGGTTTATTTTTAATTAAAACATGATTTTCCCCTGCCCTCTAATCCCGTTCATGCCCCCTAATTCCCTCTCAAGTTCATAGTCTACTTTCCTTTATTTCTGTGGTTGTATCTGTCTGTCTGTCTGTCTGTCTGTCTGTCTGTCTGCTGCCTGTCTGTCTGTGCTTGCATGTGCATACCTGCTGCCTGTATGTATGTGTTTTTATGGCTGGCCACTTGGTACCGGATAACCAGTTAGGGGAAGACTGATGATCAGATTTTCAGCAGTCATTGCTTATAGATCTAGGGGTGGGGCCCCTTAAGAGTGCCTCCGTTTATGTTGAGATACCAGCTGGCGATATTATTCAGGGCTTGTTTAGGCAGCCATATTGTAGAAACTTCACGGGTGTAGTCTCCCTGTCACATCTAGAAGACAGCAGTCTTCCCGATCATTGGCACTTGCAGTCTTCCTGCCACTCTTCTGCCATGTCCCTTGAGAGCCTTCGGTGCAGGAATTGAGCCATAGCTGTACCACTTGGGCTCGGTACCCATGGACATTTGTCTCAGAAGTTGACCAGTACATAGCCCCACAGTCCCTGGCACTTGTTTTGGTGGCTGAGATCTGTTTGTTTTTTCTTGACTCTGCTTTAATGTTCAAGTTGTACTTGATAGGGGAATGTTCTCTCGACAAGGAGCCTCCCTTCTTTTGGCTGGAAAATTAAGACAATATGACCTCATGACCATTATTGGACTCACATTTCATTAATTTTATTGATGAAATTTATTTATGGTTCCTTGTCTTCATTTTTTTTTAAAACGTGTTGATCTCTTTCTGGATGTCTGGCCTTGTGAGAGGCACAGGGCTGCAGAGCTAAACATGGCTCCATTTTTGCCCTTGAATGATGTCCTCTGAGAATTTCACAATTTGACAAAGGAGACAAACATCTGTGGTGTCCTCTGGAACTTTCCAGCTCTGCCTGAGGATAGGGAAGCCTGTGGCTGGAGACAGTCTCTCTGAGGACATGGCTGTCTTGTACTTTGAGCCAGAAGCCTTGGCTTAAAATATGTAACCTTGGTGTATTAATGACATAGTACACTGTCTACACAGCCTAGGCTTCAGACTGAAGGACAACGGAAAAGTATCTTTGGATTTGCCCTGACTGGTGACCTGCTGAGGGCCCCAGATGTGTTCCTACAGCACAGCATACCTACACCAAGAGGCTCACTTTCTCTGCCCCTTTCTCTGTAGTAGTTGAGGGCTTCTCTGGGAAGGGTCCAGGGTCCTGGAATCCCTGTGTGAAGCTCCCAGGACCCCTTCAGAGGGTCATAACCTATAGTTTCATAAATACTGTTCTGTTTATATGTGCTCTTGCTCCTCACCCCCACCCCAAATTTAGTTCCTAGTATTTTTCCAGGGCATTCAAAACACAGAGCAGAGAAGACAGACTTATTTCTGCATCAGATTGCAGACTTTTAGGTTTTTTTTTTTTCTTTTTTTTTGTCACTATATTAAATTATTTTAAGACACTCCCAGGGAATCCAGAATCTTGTCTTTGTTGGGGGAGGGAGGGAGTTTGGGAATTCACTGACTGTGTTCCTCTCAGCTCAGTAAGCAGCTTCCAGATGAAACCACTGGGAGAAAACTTGATGTCATCTGCCATGCAGTGTGAACTTTGTCCTCAGTGCTTCCCTAGATGGAGAGAATGGTCCTATACTCTCTGGGACAGGGTAGGGACACTTGGAGGTTTGGGACTTTGAATTCAGGACCAACCAATTGCTCCTAAGAAATTCGGAACAGTATAAAAGTTTCTAAGGGACATTTTTTACAAAATTCTGACTCTACCCTTCCAAGAATGTTTTAAGGGAATCTTTTTATACCAATTCCCAGAAGACAAGCATCACAATTGCCGAGTCAGCTTCAGGGCTCCTCAGACCAGAAGACCCTTGAAAACTCTGGTGTTGATTAGCTAAGTACAGTCCCCTTCCCCAGCAATCAGGCACACATTTCAGAACCATTTGGGGGTCACATTTGAGTTCTTAAGAATATTATTGCTCAAACACAAGTAAAGTCCGAGGCCAGCCATGGGAGCCTGGTGTCTTGAAACAATTACTTACCTCCATCTCTGTGTAACATCCAGGGGTTTCAGTTACCAACGCTGTTGGGTGATACCTCCTCCCCTCCGCAGAGGAGATGGGGAAGGGTCTAAAGAACAGCCCCTGCTTTTACAGATCTGGGTTGCAGGCACATGCTGGCGTTCTTTTCCTTATCTGTAGCGTAAACTTATTACTGAATCATCCGTTTCGGAACATTACTTGGTTTGGTTTTAGATAACAGAAGTCTCCCGGGGCAGGTTTTAGATGACTTCAACCGCTTCACGGTCTACACTGTTAGACTCACTCACACGGCAGTCACTGAGCTGACTGTTGCTTTGTCTTAACAAACCCTAGGAACGGGGCGTGGGGTCTCACTAATAAGAAACTGTTTGAAATCTCTATCATAGGAATGTCCTGCATGTAGACTATGAATTCCAGTAAATTCGAAACATCTTTATGGCATCTTTCCATAAAGAGTAGTTTCTTCTTCTACCTGTAAATACATAGTTTGTTTTCATACTACTTATAGAATTTGAGAAAAATGTACAGCGTTTTTTTCTTATCAAGTATAATACGTAGGAAGTGGAGAAGCCAGCTGGGCATGGTATCACAAATCAGAAATCTCAGTACTCGGGGACCTGAGGCAGGGGGATTGTTGTGAGTTCAAGACAAGACTGGACTACATAGTTTGACCCTAACTTCACCCAAATGAAGGAAGGTGAGAAGGAAGTAAAGAAGAGAAAAGAAGAAAGAATAGAGAAGTTCTCTCTACCGTGAGGTTCAGAGGACATTGTTTTGTCCTTGTCTTGTCGTGGGTCAGGGAACTTTTCCCAAACAGCAAGCAAGAAGATGGTCCCTCCACCCAGAGGCTCCTTGAAGTTTCGAGGATTCTGCAAGAAGGATGCAGATCTGTTTTGAGTATCTTTATAAGAGTCTGTGCACAGATAACCTCAGTGCAGGCAGGTGTTACTGAACTGATTAGACCAGCTAGTGTCCCTTCCTGTGGCCAACCAGGGAGGTGTGACACAGGGCTGCACCTTCTCACATCACCAAGATCGTGGACCCTTAGTGCAGTGTGACACACATAAGATTAGAGCAGGAGCCCAGCTGGCTTCATGAAGAGTGAGCATGAAGTGAGGAGAGACCAGGAAACCCTAGACAGTAATCCGAGTTGTCATCTGCTAAGGTTTTCCCTGGAAGGATGACCTCTTAAGAGAAGACGAGTGCATCTATTTGGATGAAGCCATCTTTTTTCCATTTCTGGCAGTCCCTTGGGATTTTTCTGCTCTTGCCCAGTGGTTTCTTCCATGTGGGTCCTAGGTGCATTTTGCTCACACTGTTGCAAGATTTTAGGTGCCATGGCTTTTTGTGTGTGCATATGAAGAGGGGGGTTCATCTTTCAGTCACCAAATGCTGGGTGACTCCCAAAGATTATCAAGCTGGATCATAGAGTATCACCTGTGTTTGGGTGGCTTGAACTCTTGATCCCCCTGCCTCGGCCTCCTGAGTGTTAGATTACAAATGTGTATCTGGTTTGTAACTGTTGTCATTTCTAAGCTATGACTGATCCTAAAGTAGGTTTTCCTTTATCTGCCTTTTTATTTCTTCTGTTTTTCAGACTAGAAGAAATTAGGCAATTCAGCCCAGAATTCTTTAAGATGTTTGAGTTATTCTCCTCACAGTCCGAAGGGCTCTGACACCATCCTGCTTTTGCTAGGTTTTGGTTGTCTGCATGCTCGCTTTTGCCATGTTTGCTTAGGTGGAGACAGAGAGAGAAAGACCTCTGGGGATTGGGTTAGCCTGAGCTCACGGGACTCTTTGTGCCTGCCAATTTTTATTTTAATTTCTCAACCATGGTGTGAATCCTTCTTTGCCAAATGGCTCTGGGGCTTTGCCTGGGACCTCTGTGCCAGAGGCAGAGGTTCGTCTTGGCCAGACATGGCCACATACTGAAGAAGGAGCCGTTTCCAGGAAAACTACAAGCTAAGTTTCTTAGAAATCATCCCTTGATTGCCTGAGCCTCAACACTCAGACCATCTGGGAAACTTTGGACCCAAGCATCAATATCTGTTTCATCCATCTTTTCATGTCATAAGCTTAAAAATATTCTGGTTCATTTGAGACACATATTTATTGATTTTTATACATATTGAGCAAACCTTCTGCGTATTTAGGAGCGTTAAGAAGTCTGTGCCTTAGGACTGACTACAAAGCAGGAAAAGAGGATGACAGCTGCTGTTCTTGGGGCCTTGATCTGGCAGTGCTCGGAGACAGAGACAGCCCCTCACCACTCACTTTAGTCGGAGTCTGTGACGCTTTGTGGTTTGCAGGTGCTGTGCCTCCTGTCCTCCTTGTCACATACCTCTGTGTTCGGGGAGTGCTGCAGTCTGGACACACTCTGCTTCGTTTTGATTGCGTCTTGTTTCCAGTCGTTATCAATCTGTTTACTTCGAGAGGAAGACATCGACTCCGGAGTGTGCTATGTGTCTGAACAACCAAGGGACACATTGTTTCTCTGTAGCTGTGGTTGACATCCCAGTTCATTTAGTGCTGATTCCAAGTCTAAAAATGGCCCTGTGTGCAGAAATAGCTCCTAACAGTCAGTATGGTTTATGTTTTTGTATTTTGCTGCAAATTAGCTAGTTAACCTCTTTGCACTTAGCAATTTCTTCAGCCTCTTTTTAATCTTTGGGGTTACATATTCATTTACAGATTGGCTATAGTGAATCAATATCATGGCTGCCTTCAACATACTGACAACACTCAACTCCAGATGCTTCTTTTTGTCTGTTTCAGAAACTAAGACAGGCACACTCAATAGTTAACAAGTGCTATGATTATATGCATATGTGAAAACGATATGTAGAATAATATGCCTTGTGGCATCAAGAAATGGAGAGTATATTCTATTAACATTTAGAGGGTGTTTACCATAAGCTAAAGCATGGGTTTTGAAAGAAAGCTCAATGCTTTCATAACTTGGTTACTGTAATAAGTGATACTGATTCTAGATATAACCTAGAAAGGAAGACAGAAATGCCTCATGATCAAGGTGGACCAGCAGCCACGGAAAGACTATTTTACAGCTAGCTTTTGTGCTGTGCCTCGGGTGATTGTACAGACTCAGATGTGTGTGGGAGCCATCAGATGCCAGAAGGGGCACTGGGTCCTCTGGAGCTGCAGTTACAGGTGGTTGAGAACTGTGGGTGCTGGCACCAAGCTCAGGTCCTCTGCAGAGCAGTAAGAGTTCCTCACCACTGAGCAGTTTCTCTAGTGCCTCTGGTTTCTTTTGACAGAGGCGTTATACAGTCATTTTTTATTCTGTCTGATTTCTGGGCTTCATTTCTTTGGAAATCTTTTGTGCTAGTAGCTGGAAGGAGGAAGGCAGCTAACTCCCCTTGGCAGCCCCTGTCTGGATTTTCAGCACTGTTTTTTGTTTGTTTGTTTTGGATTTTTTTTTTTTTTTTTGACAGAGTTTACCTAACTTTGTAGAGATTGGAAGTTACCTGGGGAGAGAAGAAAGTTCTTTCTGTGAGGGACCCCCCAGAGTGAAAAAACTCACCCCTAAATATGCTGTAATACCAGTTTAGCTTTCTGATTTGAAGGACAAGGAATCCCCGAGGGAAGGGTTTTTTTTTTTTTTTTTTTTTTTTTTTTTTCCTGTGTTTGGGGTAAAAGAAAGTATTGTTTACTTGTGTTCTATTCTTAGTGGGTGAACCATGTTTTAGTTGTGATTACTGGAACTGATTGTACCACACAGCCGCTAGGTAGTAAAACAGTGACTGGTTGGTTATCAGCATTTAGCTCAACCTTGTCTTCTAGATTTTGGCAGTGAGTTGTGAAGAAGTGTCCTATGCTTCTCAAGATGGCCTCGGGAAACCAGCACTGAAGTCTCCTGCTTTGTGTCATCTCCTAGGTTACCCTGCATCTGAACCCCATTGCCTCTGTGCACACTCACCACAAGCCTGTTGTGTTCCTGCTCAGCTCCCCTCAGCCCCTGGTGTGGCATCTGAAGACTGAGAGACTGGCCACTGGTGTCCCCAGACTCTTCCTGGTAAGTGTTCAACACCCTCCCCCCAAATGAACAATGTGCAAGGTTCTAATGACTCTCGGGGTTTTTGTTTGTTTGTTTGTTTGTTTTTGTTTTTTGCAAGACATTGTGTTTCTTGAGGCAATATCTTACTATCTAGCTGAGACTGGCTTCACTCAGTTTTTCTGTCTCAGTGCCCTGAATGCTAGGATTACAACTGTGTATAGCATGCCCAGATTGCAAAGGGTTTAAAAAAAAGAATTCTTTTCATTAAAATGATACCAAAGGGTGTTGCATTTTTATTTGCACGTGGGGTGGGGGAAGGATGTTTGGATGGTGTAGAAAAGAATTCACAGAAAACAGATGCCACCCACATGTCTTCTGTGGAGGCAGAGTCTAGTGTCACTTGCATGGGGGTGCAGGACCCGCTGTCAAACTCTTGTGGCCTGCCCACTGGGGCTATCTCCCGCCTTGTGGTATTAAGAGTTCTGTCAAAGCTGTAAATAGGCTCTGGGTGTGTGGTCTCTAACCACAGAATAAATACACACAAGCCCATTGCTATTTGTATATAACAAGCCTAAGTTCTGATAGGAGGGGCTGTCTGCTGTCAGTGACACAGTGAGCTCAGCTCCAAGTATGAAATCATTTGTATTTTATTTCAAAAAAGAAAAAAAGGGGGAAAAAAGCTGGAGCCCAGCTCTTGTAGAACGGCCCAAATATTACCTACTATTTGTAAATCATGTCCTTTGGCGTTGGCCAGAACGTTTGAATTTGCTAGCTGTGGAGAAACAGATGGGTTGTTCGGATAAAATGTTTGGGGTGTGATATCACGTCTGATGAGCAGCGACTCCGAGCCGACCTCTCTGTCAGTCATGGGGGGTTTGTGAGGGCTGCCTGTTGTCTTCGCTGCAGAGCCTCGGGCTCCTGAGATGTCACCTGTAAGCAGCCAGCCCTGGCAACAGTTTTACTTTTTTGCCTAGTGAGTCAGTTTTGACACTCTAGTGACTTTAGTACAATCTCTGGTTTCTTGTCATTTGTATTTGAAAACCACTTTTAACCAATTGAAGGTATCTACCATCTAAAGTAAGGTTCCATAGAGCTGGTAGTAAGATAAATGTATAAACTAGAAGAGATAGGGAGGTTTTTATTTGTAGTAAATGCTGATTATTAAATACATATGGAAGAAATGATGGAGTTAGAATATTGTTTTGCAATAAGACAAGAGTCTTCAACACATGTTAGGAAGAGGAGAGGTTTGGAGGGACAATATATTCAGATATTCTCTAGATACTTTTCCCACAAATTACTTATTAATCATGGGAGAAAAATGGCAACTATATAGAGAGAGGACTCCTCAGCAGTGCTTAAAGCAGGTGATCAGAGTTGATGACACCAGTGTGGGGCAAACAGATGTTGTGTGTCTGAAAATGAGAAAGAACAAAGCATCCCTCATGTCTCAGTCAGGGTCACTTGCTGTGTGATGAAACACCATGATCAGAGCAACTCAGGGAGGGAAAGATTTATTTCACTCACAGCTTTCTAAAACAGTTCATCACCAAAACCAGTGAGGGCAGGAACCTTGAGGCAGGAGCTGATGCAGAGGCCATAGAGGATGCTGCTTACTGGCTTGTTCCCCATGGCTTACTCAGCCTGCTTTCCTGTAGACTCTAGGACTGCTAGCCCAGAGATAACATCACCTACAATGGGCTGGTCCCTCCCCATCAATAATTAATTAAGGAAATGACCCACAGCTGGATCTGCTGGCGGCATTGTCTTAATTGTAGTTCCCTCCATTCAGATGACTCTTGCTTGAATCAAGTTGACATAAAACTAACCAGCTCACATCATGTAGCAATCCTTCTAGAGATGAATATAGCCTGGATCAAATTATGAGGAAACATTGGACCGAACCAAATGGAGCAACATCCTATAGAACTAGCCAGTTGTCTAAAAAGTGAATCATACTGGGCTGGAGAGATGGCTTCAAGGTTAAGAACATTGGCTGCTGTTCATTCCCATTGCCCACATGGTGGTTCACAACCATCTTTCACTCCAGTACCAGGGGTTCTGGTTCTTTCTTCTGGCCTCCATGTGTAAGGCAATCATACATGTAAGATAACTCATTAAAATTTTCTTAAGAACAATTAGTTACACAAAAGCACATATACAGAATCTAGCCAAATAATATATGTATATATGTTAACAAAGTTACATTGGTGCAGTGTAACATATAGAAAAGAGAACAGAAGGAGAAAGAAGCAGAAGAGGGAGAGAAAGAAGAGGAAGAAGAGGAGGAGGAGGTGGAAGGAGAAGAGGAGAAGGAAGGAAAGGAAGAAGGAGAAAAAGAAGAGGAGGAGGAAAAAGAAGAGGAGGAGGAAAAAGAGGAGGAGGAGGAGGAGGAGGAGGGAATAGTAGTATCTGGGGATGAGGAAGGACTAAAGGCAGGCAATGGACAGGAGTTATGAAAGAAGACACAGAGCTAATTTTTTCTTTAGTTTTACTGGAGTATTTGTTTTTGATGGTATATGAGAGCATCAAAATAGACTCCATAGTGAAAGTGTAAGCTCCTGTTTGAAGCTCCACAGCTTCAGAATGGCTATCCAAACCCTATGGAAGTCATTCAACATGTGTAGACTTTGTGTTTAGTTAATTTTGCTGTGTGATTTTTTTTTTAACTTGCAAGTTTTTTTCCCTATAATAAAGTTTATAAGATTTAAAAACTATTTTTAAAAAAGTGAATTGTGAAAGACCAAGAAAGGCTGGGGACCACCCTATCCTGAATATGACTAAAAGCCACGTGACATCACTGCATGGTGGGTCAGGGAGCGGCGGTGTAGTTAGAACTCAGCCTGCTGACTCCAGTCCTGACGCTGGCTTCTTGCCTTTGAAGGCTGCACTGTTGTCCAGGAGACTGGCCTTCTTCCAAAACAGGCTTAGTGGTAAGGGGTAAACAATTTGGAAAAAAGACCATGTTTAGACAGAAAGTAGATGTTGTTAAAAAGTGGTGGCTCTAGTCAGAGAATACTAAAGTCTTTTGTAGAATACTTACCACTGTGCTGCAAATTTAATTTTGAAATGAAGCATTTAACATCTCTATCATGTATTATATATGTACATATTTAAGGTGGAAGTTACTAAGAGTTTAAATTGTAAATACAATCAAAACATTGAAAATATCTTTGTTTTCCATGTGATATGGGGGCAAATGTGCCACAGGAAGCATGTGGTGGTAGGCAGGTACCTTGTGGGTCCTTCCTGTTTGTTCCTTCCAGTGGTCATGGGGATTGTCTCAGTTAGGGTTTTACTGCTGTGAACAGACACCATGACCAAGGCACCTCTTATAAGGACAACATTTAGTTGGGGCTGGGTTACAGGTTCAGAGGTTCAGTCTATTATCATCAAGGTGGGAACATGGCAGAGTATGGTGCAGGCAGAGCTGAGAGTTTTACATCTTCATCTGAAGGCTGCTAACAGAATACTGACTTCCAGGCAGCTAGGATGAGGGTCTTAAAGCCCACACCCACAGTGACACACCTACTTCAACAAGGCCACACCTCCTAATTGTGCCACTTCCTGGGCTGAGCATAGACAAACCATAACAGGGATCAACTCGAGTCATGTGACGCTGTTCACTGAGCTAGCTCACTGAGCTAGCTCACCAACCTTAATTGTACCTTTTTGTGGAGACAAGATCTCACTGTATATACTATATAGACCAGGATGGCCTTGAACTTACAGAGATCTGATGTACTCTTCCTTCTGAGTATGGAGATTAAAGGCATGCCCCACTATGACTGGCAATTCTTTTTTTACATTTAAAAGACAGAGAAGCCACTAATCTTATTCCTTTGAGTTGGTCCTCAGCACCATCGGGAATGGCTCCCAGGGCTCTAGTACCTAATCTCAGCGTTCCCCTCATGCTTTCCCCAGGGAACTGTTTTCTGTAGAAGCCACTCTGCAGCACGTCTGCTAAGTTGCCATATTAGTCACACCAGTCATGATTGGTGATAGTAAGACCCAAGACCCTTATAAAGTCACAGTGGATCTGTGAACTGCAGCCCAGTGCTGTCAGAGCTACCTAGGGATGGATGTCTAATTAAAACACACACACACACACACACACACACACACACACACACACACACACACGTGCACGCGCGCGCGCTGAGGTTAGTGGCACAAGCCTGTAATCTCAGCTGCTGTGTAGGCTGAGGCAGGAGAGTTACAAGTTGAAGGCCTCCCTGGGCTATTTAGTTAAAGTCAAAGGTGTTTTAGGCAACTTAGGCCCTTTCTCAAAATTTTTAAAATGTGAAAGAGGGCCTTTGATTAGTTAGAGCATTTACCCAGCATGCATGAAGCCCTGTGTTCAACTGCCAGATCCAAAAAAACCAAACCAAAACAAAAATATTTAAATCTAATTCTTGTGCTTAGCACCTTCTGGGACCTGGGGAACTTCTGGAAAGAAGTGACTGCCACAGTAGCCAGGATAACGGTAGATGTAGTGAGAGTGAGTGATCCTCTTTCTAGACAGCTGTGGTCCAGGCAGTAATTGGGCAGATTCATCTCTGTAAACCTGACTTTTCCCAGCTGTAATTTACAAATAACAGTCCTACGCCACAGAAAGAAACTTTGTCTTGATGTGAGGAAAGTGCTTGTAAAACGGTGAGTGCAGCACCCACCACTACTAGGTTTCCCTGAATTTGCTAATTCTGCTGTCACTAAGAGCGCAACGAGTGCTTGGGAAGGATATTAAATTAACATTTGTAATTGTGAGTAACTCCACTGGTTGGCTGCAGATTTAAAGTTCCCATTTCTCTGGGCTGTGGGTTCCATGAACAGTGCAGGCCACACACACTGTACTTTGCTTACTGTTGTTGGATTCTTTCTTCAGCCTGCCACTCTGTAGGATTTAGAGGAAGTTATTTTTGTTATTTATTTACTTTATGAGCTGTAAGAACTGCATATTGACCATTAGTTGAAAATATACTAATGAAGAGGACAATTTTAGTATACAACTTAACATCAACCTTATTTGGAGTTAATCCCATAAAAGGGCATTGCAGGCAAGTGATGGGCCCAGCACAGGGGGGGGGGGGACATTGGGAAGCCACTGTGGGGGAGATCCCAGGACACTCAAGCTCCACCTCCTTCAGGCTTCTTCTGTCTACATTTTCTCCATGGCTTGGTTGGTCAGCAGATATCTGTTGCTCCATCAAATCAGGACACCACAGGTGGTTTGAGATGTCTCAAAAGCCTGGCAACTCCCCCTCCTCCCCAAGACCTGAAAAGCATTCATGTTCCTCATCCACATCTCAGTCTTCTTGATGACTGAAAACCAGGGATTTGGTTTGTCCATCCGTGGAGTTTGTCCATCCATGGAGTGATTTCCCCAAGCACTTCAATAGGACTGGAGACTCCTATGAAGCTGAGATTACCCAGTGAGCCAACTGCTTCAGACTGAGGATGGTCCCTTGACCCTCAATCCAGATGCATGCCTCATGCCCTTCTGACATGTAATAATGAAGGGGTCACATGATTATCTCCAAGCTGTCTTTTGTGGTAGTAATACTTTAATGGTTGTTATTTTTCTTAAGTAGGATGATAAGAAAAGTTTGGCTAATGCCATCTACCTGCAAATCAACAAGTCATGGTCTTAACTGGCTAGAGCTTGCAAAGTAAGTGAGAAAGATAAATGTTACTCAAAATGTCTCAGCTGCTGATCTTTAAACTATAAATCGTCTTTATTTTTATGTTATCATTACACTATCTTTAGAGGCATCTACCTTTAGTCAGTCCTTCATTTCTAATTCCATAGCACAAACAAGGATGCCAGGCGCAGAGAGGCAGGGGAGCTTAGTTTTCTTTGCAAATGCAGTTGCTTTGTGCAGTTTCTCTTGTTACCTAGCAATGGGGAATGGATAAAGTGTTTCAAGGTGCTCAAGTCACACATGTGCACATGCATGATGGAGTTGTCCTAGCCTTACAATGTTTCCTGAGTGGTCCAGAGAATATTCAGTAGATAAAGGTTGTCCATGGGTACAATCAGAAAGAAAACTCACACTGTCTTCAAGGATGGAGATGTAGCTTAGTGGTAGAGTACTTGCTTTTTATTGGATGGATCTCTGAGTTCACTCCCCAACACTGAATGTAACTGGGTGTGGTGACACATACTGTTGTCCCAGCCCTCAAAGAGGTAGAAGCAGAGGGATCAGAAGTTAAGGTCACCTGGCATACATGAGACCCTGTCTCAAAGTGTGTGTGTGTGTGTGTGTGTGTGTGTGTGTGTGTGCGCGCGCGCGCGCGCGCGCGCACATGCTTGCATATGTGCATGAGCACACACTATAATTTGAATAAACATTTCTCCAAGGACAAGACACAAATGGCCAGAAAAAAAGAAAAAAAAAACACAAGGGGTTGAACGTTACAGAACATGAGGGAAAATCCACCAATCACAACACTGATAGGATATACAGAAATTGAAAAATTCATACTTTGGTAGTGGGAATATAACAGTTCTTTATACCCAATGTTCCTGCCCACAAATGCCCAAAACAAAGTTACTTGTAAGAGCAAACAACCACAGAAATAACCCAGATGTCCTCACCTGGCAGGTGAAAGCAATGCACGAGCCATACAGTGGATTATCTTTTGACTATGAAGTCCGACTCATACCACAGCATGTGATACAGTTGGCCGAATATTATATGGTTCTGTGTGTTTGAAATGTCCAGGTTGCTATTTATAGAGATTGTAAGCCAGGGCCAGGGGCATGTGGGAGATAGGAGGGTGTAGATTCACTGCTGACAACGTGAAGTTGCTTAGAAGACAAGTGTAGAGGAAATGTGTGGTCATGAGCACAGCCAGGACCTTGTGTACCCTAAGCATGGACTTGGGCGCTAAACGAGATTTCTTAACACCTAGCACATTTTTACTTTATTCCTTGTCCCTAACCCGGATGGGGGGTTTGTTTGTTTTTATCTTGTTGGCCAACAAGATAAAGCAGGCACCTGATGTACAAGGATCGGCACTGATTTTGACCCCTAGAACCCACAGAAGTTGGGCAGCAAGAGCTAAGGCCACAGAGTTGTTCTCTGACCTCCATATGTGTGCCTTGCCCCACTAATAATTATTATTCTGTTGTTACATATGATTATTGTGCTATTATATGTTGCTTATATTATAAATATTTCTATATATCATAATTACTATTGGTAGGGTCTAAACCTCTCTTTTTATATTATTTATGTTATATATATATAAAACATATATATATTATTAATCGTTGTGGGTAATATTTAACAAGCGGCACCCAGTCCTGGCTGTTCCCAAACAGCCACCATTTTCCTGAGGCTCCAGCTCTGGATGGCGGCTCCAGCTATCTAGAAACATCAGTCCTGGCACCCACGAGACGCCAGTGTGGTGGCTGGCTCTGCCAATCCACCACATTGTCCACAATGCTTGGCTGAGCCCAGACCATCCTGCTATGACTGTGGTACCTGGTAGAAATAAGACTCTTAATGCTTAAAGATTATCCAATATTTATATGTTTGGAAATGCTCAATACACAAGATGCCCACACGATTAGAGTTGTTACTCAATACCTAACCTTAGATATAAATTGTTACCCAGGACTGCTCTTGATTCCTCTTGAGCCATTCTCCACGACTGCTACCTCTCTCCTCTCTCTTGCTAGCTCCTCCTCTTCCTTTTCTTCTCTCTCTTTGCTCCTCCCACATTAGCTCCTCCCCAATAACTGAGCTTATTGCAAATAATGTAGCAGTAGCAAGAAATTATCCTGCTACAATTAATGTTAGGGTCACTTTAAGCCTTGCTTTGTTTGTACTCCATACCTAAGCTCTTCCCCCTTCAAGCTCATAATCTAACATAAGCAGAAATTTTCAAGATGAGAGCTCGTGAGCCCGATACTGTGGTTTGTTCCTGCAATCTTAGCACTTAGAAGGCAGAAGGAGGAAGATCCAAAATTCAAGGCCAGACTGCTTCATTCTGTCTTCAAAAGTAAAATAATAAAATAACAATAATAATATATTTAAACAAGAGAGAGAGAGACAGAACAGACCTGTGGTGGGAGATATTTAAATCTCCAACCTGAATAGGACTGGTCAATGAAAACACAACTCAGTAATTATGAATATAATCTGTAAGCCTAGATTGGCCAGATACCCCTACACTACTGTTCTCCAGCTATGAGACCCTTATAACTTGAGGATTTTGCAGACTCTGCGTCTGTTTTTCTACCTCCTGCTTCCCAGTCGTCCTCCTCCATCCTCCATCATCTTCTCTCTCCTCTCTTCTCCCTAGTCGTCTCCTCCTCCATTGTCTTCTTCCAGTCGTCCTCCCCCTCTCTCTTCCCTCCCCAGTCTTTATTTCTCCACCTCACCTTCCTCTGCCCAATCACTGGCTCCAGCCGTTATTTTACAAATTAAGATGGGCAGAAGGTTCCCTAGAAATCACCTGTGTAATGACTCACACCTCCTCTGCAGCCCTTCACAGGAAAGGGGAATTAGTGTCAAAATACAAGGCCGGGGCTGTCCACAACACAGACGGACTCTAGTGACTGCTTCTTAGCCATGTAAAATGTCTGCTCTAGCCTATCCATTTTAGAGTTAGTTGTTTTGTACTCTAGTTAAAGCGGGAAATGGTGATGCCTAAGATTAGGAAAGTCTCAGGGAAAAAGAAGCTTCTTCCAGTGTTATAACTCTCTTGGGATTTCTGTCCTATGATTTCTTTTTCCCCAGCCCTTTATCATTAAAATCAGGAAGGAAAAATGCAGATGTGTTTGCAGTCAGATGGGTGGTACGAGGGGGTGGATGTCGGTCTAAGAGCACAGTGACCAGGGTTTGGCGTATAAAAATGCAGGCTTCCAGTTAAAGTTGAATTTCAGATAAATAAATTTGCTTAAGTATGCCTGTACAATATTTTAGACATATTTGTACTAACAAAAGTCATCCGTTCTTTAGCTAAAGTTCAAGTTTAATTTGGTGTCCTGTATTGTTTTCTGGTAACCCAGGTTTCTGCTTCCGGTTCAGTCTCCTCAGCATGAGTACTATTTCCGGCTCCACCACTAAATTGTACACCACGATGCACCCTTGTGCTACACAAGGCTCAATCCCCATCCAGATAAAGGATTCGGATTAAACTGATCTCCCAAGTTCCCCCGTTTTCAACTCTGATGCTTTGATAATGTGGCCACTAGATAACTATATCCTAATTTAATTGGAAACAGAAGATAGGAATATGAACCCTGCTCTCCTCAGCAAATCCAAGTAAATACCAAGGCATGGCAGCTGGAACAAGTGAGGGAAACCGAACATTATTCTTTGGTTTTGGATTAAAAACAAATCAAAACGTAATCCTAATGAAAAATGTAAATTAATACCAGGAACACATCGAATATTTAAAAAACAGCTCTGCATGTCCAAAGAAGGGGGAAGGGTGGTTGAAAAATTCTTATTGCCAAAATCTGGTTTATTCCTTTTCCTTAAGCTGGAGGGGGTGGGGAGGCCAAGTATTTTGGACCTCTGCCAACAAACCACAGGCACTGATTTGCACTGCATTTTGGATGCCTGACAAGACTCGGTGAAAACAAGTGCTATTTGTTTTCCTGTGCCTAGTATTTAACTGGAAATCAAAAGGCTAAATTTCCAATCAGTTGTTAAACAGCCCCAGATGTGGGCTCAGTTGCTGCACTGCGGGAAGTCAGCCTAATACAGCGCATGTGCGGCCTAACACGGCACATGCGCAGCTGTTACCTTTCCATGAAGCCAAGCAATGTGTAACTGAGGGTTGGTGTGTCCAAAAATGCTCTGGGAATAACTCAGTCAAGCTTACATGTGGAGGAGGGAACTTAAAAATAAACAAATTGAAAAAACCCTGGGTTCTATGGTTTTGCATTAAAAAAAAAAAAAATCTAACATCCTTCTTCGGCAGCTCTGTGCACATACTTGAGAGCCCACGAAGTTAGCAAACCTTATGAGATGTCCTACATATGAACTGTTAGCCGATTCAGCATCCATTTTTGTCCCCAGTGCTTGAGGAAAATGACCCAGGATTAACGAGGAAGGGTGAGTCGCCTCCTTTCAGAGAGCTTTCTACCGCTCAGCAAAACTAGCTGCAAAATCGGGAGTTGGGGTTCAGTATAAAAAATGTACTGTTGTTTAGATCCCAGAAGTTGGAGAAAATGAGACTTGTCCTCTTGCCTGTGCAGATGAGGTAGCAGCTTCCGGGAGGTGGACTCTGAGGAACAGCATGTGGGCAGATGGCTTAGGCAGCAAATAAACACAGCTTCCAGCCGGGCTCCAGGTGTCACCCCTGTGTCCCAGGGGTCTGACTACACTACAGTGAAGTCTTCCCCAAATAAATTCGCTCTTGAAGGCAGATTAAATAAACACTTCTAGATTGGTGGCGCTTCTTTTCAGTATCTCTGGCCTAATGACTCATTGTGTCCCGAAGAGATTCCAAGTGGTTGTGTACCATGCGTTTCTTCTCAAGAGACCGCTTATCTGTTGGTTTTGTGGCTTGTCCCTGAGAGATGTAATTATATAGGGATTGAGCCTTTCATGAGCTGGGGTCAGTCAACTACCATATTTCCTAGGAATGAGTTTCTGCCCCTTTGTGGTGAGAGAGCCTCTCCTAAATGTCACTGTGGCATTTAGCACATTGGAGAGATTCCAGTTTCAGCTGGTAAACCTGGTCCGGAAAAGGGTTGTAGAAGCTTTTGTCTGGACATGTTGGGAAGCTGGCGACTGTGGCCAGTGGATGAGTGGCCCGAAGCCCTGGCTGCTCTCTCATAGTCTCCTAAGCAAGACATCCTGTCCGGGAGGACTTTTCCTGGCTCTGCTTGGTGTGTGGTGTCATGTCTGTGTAGGCACAGCCCCAGCCCTGTGAAGGCCTCACTTTCATTCAACAAATTGAGGTTAAGCAAACTTGAGTACATTAAAGGGAAGACTGGTTTCCCTTGTGTAGTCAAAGAAGTCCTTTAGAGCTCTGGAATACAGTGAATCTGGTGATCTAATGCATTTGCCCTTCCCAGGCGTTTGTGTCAAATGTTAATCTGGTGCTGTGGGTAACATGGTGGACAATCTCCAGAGAGCTATTTGGTAAGAAAAAACGAGTGTTTTGCTAAGAGAAGTTGCAGAATGTTTTATTTTCATATAATAAGAGGAGGAAAAAACTTTCCCAGGAAGCTCTGGGATGCTGATGTGAAACCACTAGGCTGTGCCTGGGTGCAGGTGGTGATGTTGTGGTTCCCACAGCAACCTCACAGCCCGTCTCAGGGAATGGCTGGAGCATGGCCCAACTCCTTTCTGGGTACATACAAACTGTACACTTTAATTGAGATAATGTAGATTTTGCATCTCCAATCCTTAGCATCTGTTTTTCTGGCTTAGAAATCATTTTATCATTGCTATGTGTGGGATAGAATCTGTATCTTACACTCTGCTTTTGTTATTACTCCTGAATAGCTTGGAGTCCCCGATGTAGATACGAACTATTAGTGATCCAGTGATGGAGGTCAGCAGAGTGCCCTTCGGAGTGACAGCCGAAGCCAGAGGCTCATGCACCTACCTCCTCTGGCTAAAGCCCACAGTGGTGATAGCGCATCTACTCTCTACTCCCTTTATCTTTACCTCTGAGAAAGCATTCTTAAGATTCTAGAGTTCTAGGGGATATAGGTTGGCATTGCTTTGATCCGTGAACACAGGCAAAAGAAACTCCTTTCTATGGCTGGAGAAATGGCTCAGTGGTTAAGAGCACTGACTATTCTTCCAGAGGTCCTGAGTTCAAATTCCGGCAACCACATGGTGGCTCACAACCGTCTGTAATGGGATCTGATGCCCTCTTCTGGTGTGTCTGAAGACAGCTACAGCATACTCATATAAATAAAATCTTTTTTTTAAAAATCCCTTTCTAGAAGTTTGGTTAAGAAGGCTAAACTTGTGCTCCAGTGAGCAACAAACTGTAGCCTATGAACCCCAAGGTCTGTCTTGAAGCCCTCGTGACATGTTTGGGGGCTATGTATGCATGAGTGTATTTAATGAAAATTAAACAGTGTGTATCTGGTGCTGAATGCTTTAAAGTGCTTACATACATTACTCTGTTTAATCTCTGTAACAAGTCTGTAATATAGGTGTCATTGTTATTATCATAAAACTATTTGACTGTATGATGCAGTTCTTAAAGGTAAACTTCATGTAGGTATCATTTATCGTTATTTTAGATGAGGAGATGGGGCAGAGAGGTTAATACGCGTGTGGACAAACTGTTGCTGGATGGTGGCTATAACACAGAAAGCAGCAGGAGCTTGACTAAGTGTGTGCAACAGCGCTTGCTCCTCAGAGTAGTGAACTGGGGTCCTGTTGGGGAAAAGTCACACCTCCTGAACTGAAGGCAAAACTATGCTGTCATCAGTAACTCTCTTGTGTAGCATGGGGCCGAGAGTGGCGATCCCAAGATTAGGGGCTCAGAATGGAACTTCAGAGCAAACTGGGACACCAGGTAAGCAAAGGCCTCATTTTAACAGCGCCTATTGTAAATGACTTATAAACTGAGGTGTAGGCCCTGCAGCTTTCCACTCTGCCAAGGGTTTGGAAATTTGTTTCTTTGACCCCTTCCCCAAGTACACTTTTCCTTTGGGCTCCTGGTTGGACTGTTTTTGGATTAGCTCCATGGGCTGCCTTGCTGAATTAGTACACATATACCCTCAGCACCTCAGGGACCATTTCATCATTGAGCTTACGTGTGCTTAGTTCAACTTTCTTAGCATTGACAGAGGGTACCATCCTGGTTGTCAGCAGAGACTGCTGATTATAAACTGGAAAACTGGGGGGGAGAGGGGCATAAAAGTCCAACTTGAAGTTCCCAAAGGACACAAGCCAATGTGCCTGGCTTTCGGCCCCTTTCTCCATTGCTTCTCCCCAAGGAGCTGTCCCTCAGGCTCTCTGTTCCTTAGCCATTCTTGGGTTTGGTTGCTCCGTGGGCCAGAACATACAGCTCCATTTCTCCCCGGGCTTGTATCAGCAATTCACAGAAACTGTATCAGCCAAGGTTTCGGAGAAGTAGACCCGGTAGGGGATACACACAAAGAGAGCTATTGCAAGGAATTGGCTTTCATCCTGGTGGGGACAGGCAAAGAGAGTTGGAGATACAGAGAGAAATTTCTGGAAGAGAGCCAATGCCCATGGGCATGAGCTAAAGCTAACCTCCACAACTGGAATATCTCCTTCCTCAGGGCAGCCTTGTCTAGGCTCTCAAGGGCTTTGCACTGCCTGAGCCAGGTCACCCCAATGACCTTCCTTAGAGTTTGGGATTTTAATCCCACCTACGATGTACCTTCCAAACAGCAGATGTGGGTATGGTGACAAAGGGGACTGAAGCTATATAGGTCATTTGTCTTGTTGCTTAACAAAACACCAGACGAATGCAGCAAAAGGAAGAGTTTATTTTGGTTTGGTTCAAAAATTCGGTTCATGGTGAGGAAGGCACCCTGGCAGGAGCTCGAGGCAGCTGACCGACCGCACGCATCCATAGCCAGGAAGTAGAGGGCGAAGGCTGGAGTTTCATGAGCTCCCTTCTTTGATTCTGCCGGGAACCCCAGCCTGTCAGTTGGTGCTGTCCACATTTAGGATGGATCCTCTCATCTCAGATAAACCATTCCAGAAAATCTCTCACAGACACGCCCAGAGGCCCATCTATCTCCTGGGCGATGGGGCAGAGCTAGATCCTGTTGAGCTGCCTGCCGATGCCGCACCGGCACAGGATCGAGCCAGGCTGATGTACAGATGTACCGCAGCACCTGTGCTCAAACCTCCCGTTTAAACACCCGACGTCCGTGAGTGCTCGGTCCATTATGGGTTCTAGTCAACCATTCACAAGTCATGGGGTACCTGGGGATTATGTTTGCCTTAACTTGGTTTCCAGCCAGATAATCTGTGTCTGACATAGTTGTTCCTGCCTGTCCCTGGATGTTCCTTCCCTCTCCTTCCTCTCACTTTTCCTCAGGCAGCAGGGGAGGCAGGTTCAGTGAAAGAAGGCCGGAAGACGTGAAGAAGAGCAGGAGCCTTCTGTAAACCTTTGCTCTCTTCCATTTTTGCATCTCTCAAAGCTTTGCATCTCCCAACCCGACCTCGGGAGACCGGGGAAGACTCCCTCACCCGAGGGCAATGTCCTTTGCAGACAGTCAGTGTCCACCATCCCACATGGAGGCAGCACGTGTTGGGGAGTCTGGTAGTTTTGACCTGTGCTCATTCTTTGCTACACTGTGTGATGCGGCATTTCATTTAGTGGCTCAGAGCCCCTTTCTTCAGTTGTCAAACATAAAGAAGCAGACTCCATGTAGCAAGAATTCACATCCAGGCTGTGTGAGTGTTTTCCTCCCGGTGTTGAGTTGCTATGGGGCCTGGGGTTGGAGGACACTTGGCTCTACCACACAGACTGCCTGCTCAGTGCCTGACACAGGCTCTCGGTTCTGTCGTCAGCCCTGCTGCCTACCCTCGGGCTTGGGAAGGTCCTTCAGTTTCTTGGAACTGTTATTTCCTGTCATAGAAGAGATTACCAGCATGAACAGGAAGATCTACAGGGGATTCCAAGACCCTATCTTCTGTCTGGCTTTTGTAAAATTCATTTCATGTCCTTGAACTTGGCTTGGCACATTAGATGTAAAGGAAAAAAAAGCCATCCATAGTGAGAGGTTCCTAGAAGTATGAATGGAGGGCCAGCACAGCTCGAGGGGCATGGTAGATAATAGAAATGTCAACAGTCAACAGTGCGTCCTAAGATCTCCAGAGTCCTCCAGGTCCTCTAAGTCGTCCTCCTCCTCCTCTTTCTTCTTCTCCTCCTCCTTCCCCTCTTCCTCCTCTCCTTGCTGATGTTTTTTCCTGAAGAGCACCCTTTAGGTGATAAGGATGCTTTGAGATTACACTCAAGTGACTCTTTGGTTGTTGATTTGTTTGTTGGTTTGTGACAGGTTCTTACTGAGTAGCCCTGCCTAGCCCAGAACTTACTATATAGATTAGGCTGGCCCCAAATGCATGGAGATCTACCTGTGTCTACCTCCCAAGTGCTGGGATTAAAGGCACTGGTCACCATGCCTGGCAGGTTCCTTTTAACATCACGGGACAATAGATGGTGAGGAAGGGAGCCCAGAAATTTAAGGTGTTATATTGTAAGACCCAGGCACATGTCCAGCTAGCCTGGGGTTCTTACTTAATTACTTTGGGGTGGGGTGGGAGGATGCTAGGCTGAGCCTGATCCTCAAATTGGGGTTGAGAAATTTTGTTTCTCCTTATAGCCAGCCATGCTTCCTCATGTCCACCTCTGTTCCTGTGCTGCTCCTGTGGGGTTAGTATGTCACTCTCACACTGGCTTAAGTCCAGGTTTGTGCATGCTGGTATCCAGCATGCTGTGCACACGTGTGGGGTATGAAGGACACAAAGCAGTTTCCATCCTTCAACATCTTACATGTCAGGAAAAATTAAAACATCCCAAGATGGTCATGACAAATGTTTTGAGAAAAATTAATAGTCAAGTGTGTTCTAAGTCATTTTATTGGGATAAGTAACCTGGTTTCAGTTTCAAAGTAAAAACACCCAAGTATCTTTAAAAAAAAAAAAAAAGAAGAAGAAGAAGAAAGAAAACTCAGTTATATGAATTTGTATTTCCTGAATGCATGATTGGCAAGTGCTGTAATCATATGGCTCACAAATGTTGTTTATGGGCATGGAAGTTATTATTTCTTTAGAATAATCCCTTTCAAAACAGCATCAAGTCATGACATATGTTAATAGAAAACATGTTTCAGATTAAATTTCACATCACGAGACTTCGAAGGAAATAGTCGAATACAGTCCTCCTGGGAATTGGGTAGAAGGAACTTGTGACTTTCTTATTTCAGAAGGAAGGGTTCAGTCCTCACTTGAGGTAAATCTTTCAGGTCCTGAAAGGTTTTATTTTTTCTGGACTCTGTACATCTAAGTATAATCTCCTTGATACCTTTCTGTGGAAGCGTGAGGTACCCCGGGCCAATTTGCAGATCCTGCTTTGGCACAGAGCTGACTCCAGGGAAGGGGTGGGGGGAATCTCCTTTTTCATGTCTTCCCACTACACTCTGGGACTGAGTGTTTCTGATATAACAGTGTTCTATCTGTTTCCCTCTTTCTGTTTCCCCAAGGGTGCTGTTTCCTTGGGGGTGCTGAAAATGAAGAGGCATAGAGAAAGGAAAGGGGTGTCGAGGCAGGGTGGAGGTCAAGAAGCTGATCTTCACTGTGTAGATTCTTTAGCAGTCATACAAACAGGCAAAGGTGGCTCTGTGAGCTGAGCCTCCCCAAGGGCCTGAAATTCAAACAGCCGGTCCTCACCCAGCTGATAGCCCAGGCTCCAGTACTCAGGATTGAGCTGGAGGGTTTGGGGGAAAAGGAGGGGTGCACAAGTATGATGATTCCTGAAACAGCTTTTCTTGTGAAGTCTCAGCTGGCTTTTCTTTATCTCTGTGGAGCTGTGGTTTCTCTTATTTTGCAAGACCCATTTCTTTCTAAATATGTAAGATAATGGCTCATCCACAATGCGGCTGTTCTTCTCCCTTGTGGGCTTTTTTTCTTCTTCACCAACGTAAGGAAGAGATTCCAACTTGGTCACAGAGCAGTCTTGTTCTCCACATGCCCACTATGGTTAAGAATACACACACATACATCATGCATACTCACAAAGACAAAACCATGGGGACACAGGGAGGTAGATACGATTTAATTCATGTATGAAATTATTGAAGAATGTGTAATAAATAAAATCAATACCAAAGATTATTTACAGGCCTGGTGATGTAATTTAGTGGCAGGGTGTTAGTCTAGTCTACAAAAGTCCCTGGCTTCAATCCCTAGCACCATGAAAACAAATCAGTAAATAAGATTTGTGTCTCTGGCCTAGCTCAATGCTCCTGGTGCTGCACTGGAGTCATAGACAGTAAGAAGTGTACTCTCACCACCACCCTGGAATCTATATATTGACTTATTTCTGCCTGACATACACCGGTCTCAAGATTACACTTGGGGAATCAGTAGCTCGGGGTGTCTTCTTGTCACTGATTTGTGTTCTAAGTCTAAGAATCAGATGGGTGAATGTACATGGCCAGCCTGTAAGTTCATTCTTTCCTTAGGGTCATATTAGAAGAAGATGCTCTGCTAGAAATAAAACTTGAATCATGTTTAATTTTAAATACAAATAAATAAAAATATGAATAATTCACCCAACAAAATATTTAAACATATAATGTCTAATAAAAAATTCACAGGGTACTTTTTTTGTAAAACGCAAAAACAAACAAACAAACAAAAAACCCAAACCTTCAAATTCTAGTGTGTATCTTTTATCTTCAATGTGGGTCAGTTTAGAAATATTGAGATTCTCATAAGTGATCTGCAGTCAGTAGTTGTCCTATTGACTAATTTATGAATGGGAGTCAAGATAGCCTTCCCAGAGTTCCTTCATTCACGGTACATTGTAATGTTGGCTCCTGTTTCTCTGCTCCTAAATACCACCTCAGAACCCTCTTCAGCACAAAACTTGTGGCAAGCACAGCCAGCCAACTACATTTTAAGGTGCATTCTATCAGATACTTACTGTCTTATTGGTTCTCTTCACATCCCAAGTGCTTGGGATGTGCCCCTGCACCTCGTGGGTGAGCATTCCAGACTCCAGAGGAAGAGATGAGAGATGAGCAGAGTAAACAGATAGGTCCTGTGGGGTTTAGAACATGATGGATACAATAGAACTGATACACAAAGCACAGAGTAAATGGATACATCCTGTGGGCTTTGGGACATGTGGATACAGCAGAAATGATACACATACGATAGAAATGATATACAAAGAAAGATGGCAGACCCAGAACTGTCAGCCTGGCAGACTGTTGGTCGTGTGGTAGGTTTAAGTGAGACTGAATTCTGAGGGTGACTTATGAGTGGACTTGAAGTAAGGGATGTGAGAGGGAAGGACAAGACCTAATGGTCACCTGTGGTCCCCTGAGACCTGAATGTGCATCTGGGGTGCTCACCTGAGGGTGGGCGGGCATGAGGTGGAATCAAGAAACGGGAGGATGGGACTAGAGGAGGCTGTGAACAGCCACAACACTGCCCACAGCCGAGCTCTCCTCTTCTTCCTTGACTGGAGACTAAATATACTTGGGGAGAGTGTCCTGCAACTGCTGGACCTCTGAGTCAGCTGACCTGCTGAGATCAGTGCTAACATGAAGAAGCACATTTCCAGGAAGCTGCTGTAGAGTCTCCCAAGGACTTCACTGGGGCCCGTGAGCTCAACTTCAAGGCAGATGTGAGTCCGCTGAGGACTTGAGAAGTCACAGGTGTGGAAACAAAAGGCTGGATGCCTCCTTTGCTTTTTTTTTTCCATGTACTTTTGGATGAGATTATTGAATCTTATCCAGAAAAAATAATAAACTTGGCTCTCGTAGCTCGCCGTAAGTTCTTGTAATAAAACTCCCAACCTTGGCAGATAGAGTAATGTTCTGCTCTTAAAGAAAAAAAAAAGTCTGGTAGCATAACTTGAATTTAAAAATACCAATGCTGTGCACAGTTCAAGCAGGAAAGAACATTCTGGTGTGGAAGGGACTCAGGTGCACCTCACCTTCCCTGGATTTGTTAGACCACAAAATTGTCCCTTTAACAGACCCTTGCTAAGAGTTGAAATCCTTGGAGCTCAGTGTTCTGCCGATTCCCACAGGAAGACATCTGTCATGTCAGGGAATGTCAGGGGGTTGGGTTTTAATTGGAAGGCAGGAGGAAAGTTCAGTGGGTGGAGACACAGAACTGCTAAGTATGCTTTAATAATTGGTTTTTACTTAGAGTTATTAGGTGAGAAATCAAATCATTAGCTTTAAAGCCTGGTTGGGAGTCATTTTCTAAGGAGGAGGCAGGAAGCTAGAAGCTCTGGCCACTGGGATGAGAGCGATCTTTCCTGTGAGTGGCATCAAGAAAGGTCCCTTCAACAAACAATCATTAACCCTGCCTTGCGCCATGCCCTGTGCCCGCTGACAAAATTCTTAATGGACACTTGCTTCCTTGGCCCTCGAGTGTTCTGTGTCAAGGGACAATGGCAGGTGTGTCAGTATGTAGGGGCTATTATATGCGGGAAGGGATGGGCAGGAGGTCCTGAGGAGAGCAGGGAGCCTGGGAGGCCTCACAGAGAAGGACATGGGAGGAAAGCAGCCTGTTGGCAAGGTGAGAGGCACACAGCAGAGTGATCCAGGCAGGGAAGAAGGAGAGAAGGCCCAGGACCTAGTCCCTCAGCAGTGATTGGTTCTCTGTGCTGAATTCTGGGAGTGTGGGAGAGTGGTATGAAATGGGGGGAGGGGAGACCTGCCTCTTCCCCAGTTGTGTACCACATTAAGATGCTTAACTGTTCAGTATTACCAAGTGTTTGCATTTTAGGAAGGTTTTCCAGGTGACAATATGGAACACGGGTGAAGGAATGGGATTGGCTACTGTATTTTTTTTTTTTTTTAAAGATTACAAAGAGTAGCAGTAGGGCTAGGACCCTGGACCAGGACGGAGGGTGAGCAATGCAGTAAAAAGGAAGTCTCTGTTATTCTATCCAAATAGAAGCTCCTGTGCTTAACCATTCATTCTTTTGAAGCAATAATTTCACATTATTTATTGTGGAATACCAAGAAACATGATTAATCTCTGCTCTTTAAGTCTGTCACATATCTCCTAAAATCTTTGGTGTCCCCAAAGTGATATCTTGCTGTGTTAACGTTGTAGCTGGTAACTGAGGGGCTGCTAGGGAGCCTCAAGTTGGGAGCTGGTTCAGAGGCTGGACCATCCAGCGTCTCTCCCACAGCTGAGAAAGGAAACAGAATGAGACCTCATCTCCACTGGCCATGGATTTAATTCAGTCTGCCCCACTCATTCAAAGAAACCTTGAGTCTTGCCTCAGTGTTCAGAGTCAGTACTGGTAGTGATGGTGTCTGAGAGGACTGAGGAAGCCAAGAATGTTGTCCTGAAGTGTGAGTATGTGATAAAAGTCCAGTGAAGGCTTGTGTTACCAAAGAACGAGGAACAAGCTGTCTGACCTGGTAGGCATGACTCAGAGCAGCAAACCAAAAGGGTAGAAAGAGAGCAAGGCTCAAGAGATGGCTTATCAAGCAAGGACACCAGGATCCACTCAGTGGAGGATGATAACTGACTTCTATAAGTTGTCCTCTGACCTCCAGATGTGTCTCATGCCATGTGTGCCTACACACACACACACTCACACACACGTATGAATGAATGAATGTCATCATTTTGAAATGAAGGAAGAAAAGAAGGAAGGAGAAAGGAAGGGCTGGGGCAAGAAAGGAAAGGAACTTATCATGGCTCTGAGTGAGGGGCTCTTTCTGGAGGAGTTAGAATAGAAGCCCACTGTGACTCAAAGTCACAAGCCTCATGTGTGGGTCTTGCCCTGGTACTGAGGGAGACTATTAGTCTGAAGATTCTTTCTCTGTGGAAATCATAATCATTTCAGGTCCTGAGGAGTATGGGGGCCACCCATGAACAACATCTACAACTCCATCATGGCTGGAAGGGGCCTTTGCAGGGCCCGTGGAGCTAGTGGTTGAGGGGAGAGCGCTGACTAACCACTTTCGAAAGCAGAAAATTTCCATTGACCTGTAGTCAGGGACACCTCCCTGCCCCTGGCAACTTCTCTTTCTCCTTATTGGAATGTGCCCGAGGAGTGGCGGTAACTCTGCTTCCAAATTCCTCAGCTCTGAGTTTATGAACCTTGGGGCTGCTGGAGAGAAGGCTGCACTGGGGCAGGGTTGCTAGTGTGTGGCAGGGAGGACAGATCAGCAAGAGCGACCCCTGCTTGAGCCCCACTGTCACGTGGCTCTTTAATGACTCCAGGCTGCATTCCACATTGCTGCTGACTCCTTCCATTGACACTCTTCTTCTTGGAATGTGCCAGTATGATACGTCTCTTTGTTCACTCTGAAAGAAAAAGAAGTTTGCTTTGCATAATGTATCTAAAACCCAGAGTTAAATTGTACAGCTAGCGCCGGGCCTTTAATCCCAGCACTTGGGAGGCAGAGGCAGGCGGATTTCTGAGTTCGAGGCCAGCCTGGTCTACAGAGTGAGTTCCAGGACAGCCAGGGCTACACAGAGAAACCCTTTCTCCAAAAACCAAAAAAAAAAAAAAAAAAAAAAAATTGTACAGCTATCACTTGAAAAAGGACACAACAAACATGTGGGGTTCTCGCCCTCACACGCAGAATGATGCTGGCGGTGGGTCAAGGCCTGCTCAGCACTGTTGTAGGTTTTGTTCTTTTGGTGACAAGCTGAATAAAAATATATAAGTTCTTTTTAGTAACAAGATTTTATCGCAGGATGAAACTCACTAATTCTGATGAGGATGGTTTGGGGTTTGGTGTTGAGGCGTGGCTACACCCCGACAGAGATACCCAGGGGTGGCATAGTTAGTGTGAGGTAAGAAGATGGCTGGTGACCTCTGACATGAACACACAACATCAAAACAAGGCCAAAGCTAAAGCTTCCACACTGGCTTCCCTTAAGCAGCCCGAGGGCCATTGTGAGCCATCATCATCTGTAACGTGAGGCACGTGGAAGGCACGTGGTTATACCTGACATATCGTTGGTGGGCAGCTAATGATCATTTAGGACATAGTTTTTACCTGGTTTATTAATGATTACTTCAGTGCTTCCTAAGCCAGCACAGGCCAGAAAGGCTTCTTTAAATGTTAAGAACCCACAGGGCCCCGTGAGATGGCTCAGTGGGTAGGTGCCTGCTGCTAAGCCTGACAACCCCTCAAGTTGTCCTCTGACCTCAGTACATACCCAGGGACATACATGCACAAAGTAAATAAAAATGGAAACCAAAAAAGAGAACTAAATCTGATATACATCATAAAATGGGATAATTGGGGGTGCATACTGGGGAATGGAGCAGATATTTGGGTAGTAATGACACTTGGTAATAACAAGTAATGACACTTGGTCATTACTCCATTTTCACTGCCACAGGCCTCCCAGTGTATACTGTCAGTGTCTTCAGCAAGTTTGCTCAGACTCATTGTAGCGGTGTATGGATAATTCTGTGTTGGAGAAAATCCATACATTATAAAATGGCTAGGAGAGATGCCAGTATCACCTCCCCTCCTGGTTATGAGAATCAAAATTATTTCTTAACAGACATTGCCAAATATTTCCTTGGGGAATAGAATCGTCCCTGGCTGAGAGTCACTGGTGGAGAGGCATCGTCCAGGTACCCACACTGGGTCTGTGTTTGCCTTCCACACTATGGAGCCCTCAGCGAGGTGTTTCCCAACCAGACCAAGCAGGGTCACCCAGAGACATTGGGCCCACTGGAAAGTCTAGTCGAGTCTGGCTGTTAGGATAGTTAGCGCTCCTTAGGCACATTCTGCTTCAGCCATGATCAGATGATGGCAGCACAGATGATGAATCAGTTCAGAGAATGAATCAGCGTTTGAAATATATGTGTACCAGACATGATGGCACATGCCTGTAATTCCAGTCCTGGGGGGGAGGGTCGCTAAAGCGGGAAGATCAAGAGTTCAGAGCTAGGCTGATGCATGCAAGAGCAGTCTTAAAAACAAACAACTTACATGTGTGTGTTTGCATATATGAGAGTGTGTGAAATACTGTATAGGAAGTGTTAGTGCATATCACAGCAGCTGGGCGAGCACCAGTCTGCTCACGTGAAGAGGAGAAACTCAGTTGTATGTGAGGGAACCGCTTTGCAAAGACCCTAACCTCATCTTTCGCTTCGCTCTGAGGTTCATTGTTACTGTGTGGCTATCTAATGCCTCTTGAGAAATAACTTGGTTTTTGCTAAGAACAAATTAGTTAATACGAAGTTTAGTGTATGACGTGTATAGTTTTGAGACACACAAGCCCTATTACCTACATTTTGGGTGTTCACATTGATACTGATAAAAAAAAAAAACGAATCCATCTGTAAACACTAGACAGTAGTGCTCACACCTTTGCCTGGAGGTCAGCTGACTACACTCCAGCAACAGGAGTCTTCTCCTTTTTCTGGGTTATTTTACACACCATGCTATGCAAGGCCAGGGATGGTTTGACTATACCACAACAATGTGACATTCACACAGACCTCCTTGCAAGTTTTCTTGGGATTCGTTTGACAGCCTCTTGACCTCACAGTTCTGGTGGGAATCTGAGAGTTAACTAATGAGCTGTTTTCTGCATTCTTCTTCCTGCTGAGAAACCTGAAATTGAGAGACCTGTAGAAGATTGGACACCTTGGCCATTCTTCATGTTAGTGCTCGGGAAAACACAAACCAGTTGCAAAGAGTTTTCACTGTATCCATCTTGGTGACCCTGTTGGCAGACGTTGCAGCTGTGGAAGCCATGTTCAGTTGCTCACCAGACTTTGAGATCTGTTGTGCATAGCCTTGGTCTTGTATTTTGATGCTAATTCTGCTTTCCCAGGAGGGGCTGCAGAGGAGGAGTGAATCAGTATACAGGTGATTTCTTGGGACCCTTCTGCCCACCTTAATTTGTAAATTAAAGGCTAGAGCAGAAGGGGAGGTGGAGCAGAAAAGTTTGGGGTAAAAGGAGAGAGAGAGAGAGAGAGAGAGAGAGAGAGAGAGAGAGAGAGAGAGAGAGAGAGAAAGGAGAGAGAGGTGGAAGGACAATGGAGGTGAAAGACTTGGCCTGGAAAAACTGCAAATTATAAGGGATCTCATAGCTGGGGTATAGAGTAGTGTAACAGTAAATCTGCCCAATCTAGGCGTGCAGTTAATATTCATAATTATCGAGTTGTGTTTTCTTTGACTGGGCTTATTTGGGTTGGAGATTTACCACAACAAAGATCATTTGCCCTGACCCCGAAGCCCATTTGCACACTTACCAACACTTCCTCTGTGATGTGCAACACATCTTAGTAATGACTTCTGGCACAAGCGACTCACGCGACATTGGTTCCGGGACCACCTCCCTGTACTAAAATCTACAGATGTTTGTGTCTCTCATAAAATGGCATAGTGTTCGCATATAAGCTACATGTCCCCCTGAAGACTTTAAATTATTCTTGGGTTACAGCTAACACCTAATTTACAATAAATACTGTGCAAAGAGTACTTACTGATTAGGAAATGACATAGCTAAAAACTTTTAAAGTCTATCGTTGTCAAGAGAGGAGCTGTGTTTCCCCTAAATGTCCAGTTCTAGGCATGGTACTGGTATCCATGTGTGTTGAGAGAGAATCTGTGTTCCTGTTCAGTCCACAGACATGGGAAGAATAGAAATGGAGACTGGAGGTACTTGGTTCTCTCTCTCTCTCTCTCTCTCTCTCTCTCTCTCTCTCTCTCTCTCTCTCACACACACACACACACACACACACACACACACACACACACCCTCAGGGCTCTTTCAAATCTTAGAGGGACATCCTGACTGGGGTTATTTGGGTGGGTTTGGGATTGCTTGAGTCGGCTCTTAGGGAGCTTGCTTCCGCCATCTGCCTGATAGATGAAGAGACAAGAGATGATAGATGATAGAGAGAAGAGACAAGTTAGGTATGATGGTTAAGTCTAGCCAGGGTTTCCTCTAAGTCTGGTTTGACTCTGGGTAACTATATCATGTTAACTGTAAGTTTTCTTTGTTCCAGGTTTCAGAGGGTTCTGTGGTCCAGTTTTCATCAGGAAACTTCTCCTTGACAGCAGAGACACAGGAAAGGAGTTTCCCTCCAGAAAATGAGCATCTGCTACACTGGGCCCAAAAGGAATATGGAGCAGTGACTTCATTCACCGAACTCAAGATAGCAAGAAACATCTATATTAAAGTAGGAGAAGGTAAATGCTACATGGCTTCTGTCAATGACGGATTTATAATCCTTGGTTGTTTGGCTTTCTGAGTCCAGGTGCTCAGAGCCAGGGATGGTAGGATTCCAGAGTCCTGGAACTGGCAGAGACCTAACAGATGTCATGAGATCTACTCTTCTCCTACGCTGCCTCCTTTTTATTCTTCTACAGGGATGGGACTGGTTATGACCAGCTCAGAGGTAGGGAGGAGTATGGCTGATAGAAAAGGAGGTTGGTGCGTAGGATTTAGAACCAGTCAAGCATGGAATTCAGAATAAACAAGGGGCTAAGTACTGGGGAGGGGGCAGCAGTGGCAAGGGATACCCTGAAGGAGGCAGGATGGGTTAGACATCTGGGGCAGCTTCTCACCTGTGATTCTACAAGTGTTTCAAGCCAGTGTCCCTTTCTGATGTTCAGAGATCAGTTAAATTCTAGTCACTAACAGAGGGGATAGCATTCAAATACATTTTTAATACTAATGCTTTTAATAATAATGCTTATTACAAGGACAAGTTCTTGAAGAAAGGAACTACATGCTTCAATTAGAAATAGACCATTTTAAGTTCTGTGCCTTGCAGAAAGATAAAATTTCCAACAACACATTTTTGAAAGCCTATTTTTTAAAGTGCTTTAAAAGAAATTTTAGTTGAGAATATTTGGGACCCCACCCACCCTCAAAAATCACTAGGAAATCGCCTTCATGAACGGGACCTGCTGACATCATTTGTGTAAACAATGTTGCAGCTCTTTAGCTGCCCCCTTGAACTGACAGCAGCTGTCACCTCCTCCCTAGATGTCATGCAGGGATTGGAAGCTATTGAATGTGTGGTCCCACATCTTGGATCTGGGTTGGTTTAAAGTAAAAAATGAGCCACCATTGGTGTGTAAAGGTGAGTCAGCATTGGTTTGTCGGCTACATACAGATACATATCTGGAGTTGGCACATGTTCAAGAAGGGGATATTGTTTCTGTTATTCTATTCAGAGTTTAGGGGTAAGTGGATGTACTCTGATCCACATTACTAGGAAGTGGCAAAGCCAATTCTCAACTGTAGAATTCCTCACTCCTGTGTCTAATGCTGTTACCTGATGCTGTACTTGAAGTCTTAGCCAAGTAAGCACATCCCCAGAATGAAGATGATCTGCTGATTGGAAGGTGCTGGCTGGCCTGAGGAGGCTTTTAAAGTGGAATGGGGTTTGAATATCCTAAGTTTTTTTCCCAGATTCTTGTGGTAGTCAGGTCTCATTGGAACAAACAGATTTTAAAACATGTCTTCATAAAGACTGTAAGCCAGCAGAATCCCGTAGCATGAAGGAAGGGATGAAGAAGGAATGACGGGATGAAACAATTCTTGGATTGTTAGAACAAGAAAACTTGGAGTGGAAGCATTTGGAATGTCGGACCCCAATTCCTTGACAGTGTGTATAGCACAGTAGTCATCTGCCCCAGAAGCTGTGACACTCAAGTAGCCAAGCTCCACACTGACTAGGAGAAGCACAAGTAAAACACCTGGTGCCCAGCTGGTAAAAACTGGTTGCCTTCCTTAAGTATATAGGATCCCCTGAAACTCTACTCTAGCTGTTGGGTCCAAGTCACTGGCCCATGTCACAAAAAGGAGGAGCTTTTAGACCCCAGGCAACGTTAGCAATTACTTTGCATCAGTATGACTGGTTGGCTTTCCAAACATGGTCCCTAGCTATGAGTCTCTTCTTACTCAAACCCTTAGAGTATGGCTACCGTGTCCGGATCATCACTGTTACTGAGAACCTTGTCGGAAATACTATCTTGTTGCTCAGTCCTGGCCAGCTAAATTAGAAACATGGATGGAGTCAGCAAAGTGTGCTTCCACTATTGACAGGGTGAAGGAGCTAAGTGAAGACTTCTGGCTCTTATCCAGGCGCTATGGGTTCTCATCTTAAGAGCATAGTCCTTCATGGCAGGAAATGGAACCTTTGTATTCCTGCTTTCAGAGTAGATGGTTCTGGGTCTCAGGGTCATTAGCCATGTTATCCTCACCGTCCTTACCAAACTTAAGAGGTTTCTACCTGCAGATTGCCATTCATGGTTTCCTTCCCACTTAGCACTTGGTTTAAGTTTTTATACCAACCATGTGGAAAGGCACTTGAGCTGAGAGACTCCACACCATAAGAAGTTATCAGCTCCTTCAGCTTGCTTGGTTGACAGTGGCACGTAGGACTGGAACCCCTAATAACCACAGCTTTAGACAGTTAAACTTTTCCTAGCGGCTCACCAACCTGGAGAAATCTTTGTCTATTTGTCTCAAATTTCACAACGTTGTTGGTGGACTCGAAGAAGCCTATACTGTGCGTCTATTATGTGCCAGCTGCATGCGAGGCACACCTGTGTAGGAACTGCAAGCCACAGTCCCAGGAGGGTCTTTGTCTCTAGAGTCTTCTGGCCCATACATACCTCCTGATTCTCAATTAGATTTCAACACTGCGGTCCTGATATCGTTTTTCTGTCTTGTGGGTTGGGGGAGGCATCACGGCTGCAGCTGTGAAGTACACATTCTTCGTCTGCACAGAAAAACCCTCAGCAGATGTGGAGGAGGCTCCAAAGCCTGAATTGTTAAGCTGTGCGCTGTCTCCTTGGAGGAGTTTGCAGAAAAGAATGCAGGATACTTGAGCCAATGCTCTCTTGCAGCAATCATGGAAGCAGGGGCCATCCATATTAACTACCATAGTGCCCCCTGTTCTGAGGCGCTCTAGGGATGTTGCAAGGATTAGAGCTGCGGTGCCACAGTGTGAATTAGTTGTACAGGGTTGGGGAGGGCCGTGTCAACCCAGCCTTAGAACTTTGAAAGCTCGTTCCCTATTTTTAGGTGAGGCTTTCATGTGGAGGTGAACCCCATCACCCCATCCTTAAAATTTAAAAGACACAAGCCTGTCTCACTAAAGTGCCAGGTCTGGTTCATTCCCCTTCTGAAAATCTGGCTTCACCTAAAACTTCCTGGACACTGGTCCCAGCTGTCACTGTGCCAGCAGCTTCACTCAAGTTCTGCTTAAACATTTAAGGCGCAAGATGGAAATCCCATCAGGTGTAGTGCTGTGTAAATAGCATGTGTCACGGGGGAGTGTCTTCAGAGTCTTGGGGCTGGGATTTCTTTTCCCTGGTGGAGGGGTGAGCAGTCCTCAGCCAGTGGTATTTATAAAAGCACCGTGAAAATGGGAAAGAGATATGTGGGCCAGAGAACCAATAGCTACTTGTATCAAAGCTACAAGTACCCAAGGAGAAGCCTGTAGGATTAAAAATGGATTCAATGTTGCCTGTGCTCATGGAAATAGCTGGCTAGGTCAGACCTTCTGGTAGACAGATGACAGTCTTAAGTCTTCTGTGGTCTAGAAACACAGTGACTGGGGTTGTCTAGAGAATATAGACAAAGAGATGATTGAGGGAAAGAGCTGAGATTCTGAGTCTTGATTATTTAACCCACCAGAGGCTTCCAGTTGCATTCATTTTCCTGCATATGCAATGATTTCATTTTTTTCTCATATCTTTGTTGCTGTTTTGTTTTTTGAGATAAGAGCTATAGCCCAGGCTGGCCTCAGACTTGTTATGTAGCTGAGGATGCTTGTAAATTTCTAATTTTCCTGCCTCCAACTCTGAGTGCTGAGACTACGGGCGCATGCAGCAGAACCTTACCCAGGCTACTGAAGATGGAACCCAAGGTGTTTTGCATGCTAGGCAAACATGTTACCAACTGAGCTGTACTCCCCAGCTCAGGGCTGGGAGTCGTAGCCTCGGCTTACATTAACTGAAGAGCTTCAGAAAGGAAAGATGGCCATGTCCCACCTGATCTACTGAATCAGATTCTGAGGGACAGAGTCCTAAGATGTGGTTCTGACCCAGATCAAAAACAGAGGACCACTCTAGTGAAAAAGAGTGGGACAAAGCAGGGGTCAGAGGAGAACAAGGACAGAAAAGGAGTGGGTGGAGACAAAAAAGAAGCCACTAGCACTAGCCAGCAGGAAACCCATGGTAGCCAAGGTGGAAGGCATGACTGAGCAGTAACTGGATGAGGTTCCTCTGGGCTTGTGGCTTCTGTGTCAGACTCAATCACACTACCGCCTCTTTCCTTCCAGTCTGGTCCCATAAACTCACTGGTTTGATTGAGTGCCTTGTCTTTACTTTCAGATCAAGTGTTCCCTCCCACGTGTATCATCGGGAAGAATTTTCTCTCACTCAATTACCTTGCCGAGTACCTCCAACCCAAAGCCGCAGAAGGTTGTGTCCTGTCCAGTCAGCCCCATGAGAAGGAAATACACATCATCGAGTTAATCACCCCCAACTCAAACCCTTACAGGTGAGCACGTGTGTGCACACAAGTGCACCCATGTCTGCATGTGTGTACATGTGTGTGTTCTGAGAAGAGATGAAACGAAAGATCTGTTCTTCCCTGCTGTGAGGGTGAGAGGGGGCAGCAGCCCACTTCATTTGGAGAGAGTGAGGTAGCCATGCTCATGGTGTGGGTCACAGAAGCTGTGGAAAAGGAGCATGGTGCCGTGGTTTGCATCATCACCTGTTGGTAAATGTATATATGCCAGAGGGTTCTTGAAGCCCCTTCTCAACTTCTGGTATAATTTTTAAGACATGATGGTTCTCCTTTGCAATCCCCTTTGACTGACGTCATCACTGTTGAAACACATTAGAGTTACAGAGTGGCCTTATTAACAGAATTACCATTTTAGTCGGTCTCTTTTGATTCTGTTATATTTATAATGTCCTCAGAGCACGTATGCATGTAGAACTTTTTATCCCCCCACTGTGTGTGTGTGTGTGTGTGTGTGTCCATCTTCATTGTATGCACCAAGGATCCATTAGATAGCACAGTCTGACACTTGTGAGAGTTTGAGTCTCCCTATGAAAATACTTAGATTTTAAGTATTTAAAGTGATTTAAATACTTTGTTTTTAAGGAGCAAAAAAAAAAATATTTTCTACTCTGACCTGTATTTCCTATGGGCCAGTGACTCAAAGTTTACCTTTTTATTTATTTATTCATTTATTTTGTAGAGAGACTTTTGAAATGAGAAGTATAATAGAGTTTTAACTTCAAAATAGAATAGACTACAGATCAGTTTGGGTGAGAGTCCATCCCATGCCGTGTACAGACTTCTGTGGAGGAGCTGGAGTGTGTGCATACCTTCAGCCGGCCACTCTGGCCATTGTGTCTCACACGTGAAACCAAGACAGACTCTTCCCTCAAATTTGGAACGTTTAGTAAAACGTTCATTTAGTAAAAACCATTTTCTCTCATGCTGAGTTCTTAGAAGTTTGTATTATGCTCATCAATTTTGTATCAGTGCTTGCTTGACCACTAATTTTTTAAATAACTGTATATCCAGAAGTTTGGGAAAGTAAGTACCTATATGACTATTTAACTGTTACTGATGCCTTAAATGTAAGTCAAGAGGCCTTTTGCCTTTTATTTATTCTGACATTTCCTAGTGCACGTGCTAGTGTGCCTCCTGCTGTCCCCCTCCCCCACCCCCACCCCGCATCCGCCACCCACGTCAGGTTTTGAAAGGCTTCAGCATATAGGGATATAAAAGTTCCACAACAAAGGACCAAGGCACAGAACCTTGAAAACAGACAATTCTGCTTCAGAAGGAAACCCTTCAACTGGTGCAGCCTTGAGGAGCCTTCCTCCCTCCCCCCTCAAGAGGAGAAACACTATGGTGACTAATTAGTGTCAGGCCTGCGATCCTATTGTTATGTAAACCCATTTTGTTCAGTGTGCAGGAGCAATCTGTTTTGCACATGTCATTTGCCTGGGACCCGCGCCAGCGTTTTAATCCACTGGCCAGACACTGGAAACACAAGGCTTGGAGGCAATGGCAGCTCAGGTCTTGACTTTGCCTTTGGTTTTCACACACAGTGCCTTCCAGGTGGATATAATAGTTGACATCCGACCTGCTCGAGAGGATCCCGAGGTGGTCAAAAACCTGGTCCTGATCCTGAAGTGCAAAAAGTCTGTCAACTGGGTGATCAAGTCTTTTGACGTCAAGGGAAACTTGAAAGTTATTGTAAGTTGGTTGCTCATTTCTTGGTCTTGTTAAACAGCAATAATTTAAACTGTGGTCATGTGTTATTTTTGCAAAGGTTCTGCCTCTTTGAACTTTGTAAGCTCTCTGTTAGTTTTCACTTTGCAAACTATACTTGGTTTCTTCTGCTGGACAGTCAATGCGGTGGCTAAAACATGGCCTTAGGGGGCGTTACAAACTCGGGTTTGAGACTTGGTTCTGTTACTTAAAAATTATAGCTTTGGACAAGTTCTTAAAGCTCTCTGAATTCCAGTTACCTCATTATGAAAGTTCTGAAATGAGTTAGTGTGTTTTCTAGTCTTAGTAAATATGAAGCAATGAACATTTCTCATGTCTGCATATTTTTAGAGGCTTAATATCATGGTCCCGAATCTCAGCATTTACTCTGGAATCAGATGTATAAGGAGGGAAGAAAATCCAGCTGATCCTGCCCATGTCATAGACTTCCCTGTGGAGATAAATATATGGTGTAGAGTGAATCTCCACTTGTATCCAACTTCCAGGAGTAACACTCTGACAGAAAAGTAACTCTGGGCACTCTGGGGGAGGGGTGATGCTCAGTTAGTAAATGACTTTAAGACAAAAGAACTTCGAGCTCCTTGACTGTCAGTCAACCTAACTGAATTGGTGAGCTCCTGGTTCAGCAAGAGAATAGATCTCAAAAAATTAGGCAGATATAGATTCAAGAAAACACCTGATGTTGACTTCTGACCTCCACGAACACATATGTGCACCCTGCTCACACATATGTACATGTTTGACACATGATCCTTTCAAAAGTAACCAGCTCCCCTTTAACATTGCTTTTTGAAGCTTCTGTGAGGGGCCTTGCTGGCTGACAGGAGGGCAATGGTTCATGTTGAAAAGTTGATTGACTAAAGACTGGTAAAATCAAGCTTACCTCAGATATATTTAGGGAAAAAAAACTATTTGGCTCAATATTGGAGCAAATTTTGTGTGTGCATGAGAGAGAGAGAGAGACAGAGAGAGAGAGAGAGAGAGAGAGAGAGAGAGATCTCCTTGCCATCTCTTTTGTAAGAGTCAAATTTTTAGTGTATTATTAATTGACCAACTTCAATAACAGCTGGAGTGGATTTTAGACTTTTAATACATTAGGAGAAATCACATTTGCTTATGTTGGTTCTGCATTCCTCTGCACACTGCACTTCCATGTGATCTGCATTCCTCTGCACACTGCACTTCCATGTGATCTGCATTCCTCTGCACACTGCACTTCCATGTGATCAGCAGTAAGCAAAACCAACAGTTCCCTACAAGTCCAGTCACTTAGGTGAGCTCTCCAGAAGAGAGCAGACAAAACCAGAAGCACATCTTTTTTTTTTTATTAGATATTTTATTTACACTTCAGATGCCATCCCCTTTCCCCATTCCCCCCCCCCCTTAGAAAACCCCTATCCCATGCCCCCTTTTCCTTTTTACATTTATACATTTTTTTAAATAATGTTAATCATAAGCGTTATAAGTTTGGAATTGTTCAATCAGAGGTGTAACCCACTGACCAACCTAGATATAACAACTATCTTTGACTGGTGGAGATACATGAATATCTGCCTCCCTGTCTCCCCCCTCTTTCTCTCTTTCATCACCTAGCTTCTCCTCTCCTTCTTCTTCTCCTCAGAAGCACATCTTAATTTAAAATACTTTTTTCTTGTTCCTAGAGATGATGATGATTGTTATTATTATTATTATTATTATTATTATTATTATTATTATTTTACTTAGACTTTAAAACAGTCCAAATAATCCATCAAGTGTAGCAGTGATGCATGAAGCTGGTGCTGAGTGCAAAGCCTTGTCGTGATTTTCCAAGGTCACAGATATTTTGATTGCCTTCCTCTGGCGTGGCATGAGGGGTGGTGGTGACCTGGAGTGTCTGCTGCTTTTGCTGCCTGGCACACAGGCCAACTGTTTTTAGTTTCAAAATAACAAAAACAGGAAAGGGAATCATGCTTTGAAAGGCAGAAAACATACGGTACATTTTAATTCTCTGCTGGAGTTTTTATGCACTCTCTCAGCCCTGACTGGTAGCCCTTGCTGTCCCTGCGTGCATGTGCCTGGATCACGGTGGTCCTGGGCCTTGCTTGAATGTCCGTGTCTGTCAGAGGAGTCAGAGAAACTAAGAAAGACGAGGGAGGAATAAGATCGGCCATCATCCCATCTGTTTATATTCCTCTTGTTGGCTGCACTCCTGTTCCAGGCCACTTTTGGACAATACATAACAACATTGCTAAACAATTAGGTAATGTTTCGTGATGGTCTTTTATTCCCCAGTCAATTTCAGGCTATTCGACTTCTAACTCCCTGCCCCAGATGTGAACTGTGCTACGGGGAACAGGTACATGCTAAGACAAAAGTTTAGGTTGCAGCTTAGGAAGGGTGAAATGGTCTTCCCTTATCAGACAACATGGTTAAATGTGAACAGCAAAGGACTCGGACTCAACCAGACAATGCTCGATTCAAGCAGCAGCTCTAGCTGCCAGCTCATGGGGGACAGTCCGACTGAACGTGGTGTAACCATGAAATGGGACACGGTGACAGCACTCACTCACTGTGGGGTGCAGCCAAGCTCATCCATTCATCCAGCAAGTATTGTGAAGGTCATATAAGGTGTTTCTTTTAAAGCACACAGGTACATGGAGCATTCTCAGCTATGTGTGTTACCCAGGCTGTGAGTCACTAGCAGAGCAATGGTAGAACCTAGCTCCTCCATTAAAGGAAGACTAAGTAAGAAAATATATGTAAAGGTCTAACACAGACCTGTTGTATAAAGACTCACCTTCCTCCAGTAAGCGCTTGCTTGAAGAATTCACCCACGGGGAAACTCGAAGGGCTTCTTTAACCAAAGTGAAAACAGGAGACCTACCAAAGTTCATAAGACCTCGAAAGAGTAATGGCAGCAGCACACATGCATGGCTGTGTGCGGGTTTGTCAGAGGCACAGCATAGGCAGCACTGGGCAGTGGTTAGCGTGATAGGGAGGCTATGCAAAAGACCAGCAGCACCGGAGTGTGGCTCTGGCCCCTTCGGCAGGTCCCTGTGGACACGCACAGCCACGTACACAGCAGGGAGACCTCAGAACAGAAAAGAGGAGGAAACTTCTTAGAGGCTTCCTCTAATGGGTCAGAGAGTGGGTAAAGGCTCCTGCTGCCCAATCTGAGGACCAGAGCTCTGTCCCTGGGATGCACTTGGTGGAAGGAGAGGGCCAGCTCCTGCAAATGGTCCTTCAAGCTCCACATGTACACACGCATGTGTGCGTGTGTGCAAACACACACAGTGATAAAGTCATAATAAACTTAAAAGCCAAGTTTTCTCATGTACTCTTTGAAAGTATGCTAGTTTAAAGGCTCCGTGTGCATATTCTCAGCATTTCCTACCCTCTCTAAAGCCCTCCTTTTCAACATAGTTTCAAAAGCATGGGACAGAGCCACTTTGACCCAACCCAGCTACTAGTTCACAAAATGGAGCTGAAGATTATGGCGGTGATATTTTGGGAGACGCCCTTTGAGCACCCACTTGGGCTGCACTAAGGTTGGAAAGTCTGGCGAGTCCTAGGAACACAGAGATGAGGAATTTACTTAAGGCTGAGAACCAGCTTGCCTTCCGTCATCCTGCCACTCTCCTAGTGCAAAGTGATGTCTGATCTTTTCAGTTCCAAGCCACAATTAACGTGAATCACACTGACAGCTTCTATGGTTAATGTGGAAAGGCGTGAACAGATTATTCCGTCCTTGTGCAGCAGAACAGGTGGCCATTGAGATGATGAGATTCTGGGAATACAGTATTTTCTCAGCTGTCTGACAACATGAAAGTCTAGGGCAGATGAGGCCAGGCAGTATTGTTTAGGCCAAGGTTGCGGTTCCAGCCAGTCAAAACACATGCTGCTTTGAAGGGCTGGGAGATGCTGCACCTCAGAAGGCTGGCTGAAGGAAGCTCTCAGAGCTGCTGGGTCTTATTATTTCAGCCCCAATTCCTGCCGTCTCGTCCCATTTTCAATCCCATTTCTTTTTCTCCTCTTTCTCTTTCTGTCTCTCTCTCTTTTTCTTTTTCTTTCACTCTCCTTTTTCTTTCTCTCTCCCCCTTTGTCTCTCCCCCTTTCTCTCCCCTACACCTCTCTCTCTCCCTCCCTCTCCCTCTCTCCCCCTCCCCCCTTCCTCCTCATTCTTCCTTTAGGAGTTTTCCTCTGAATGTGAGTAAGAGCTAATGTTTGTCAGTCTATAACCCAGCTTACAGATGGTGGCAGGATTTGTTTCTCACTCCCTCCAGTTTCTTTGCGTACACATGGGAAGCTGTGACAGGTTTGCCCCTAGATAAGCTCTTTGGGTAACAGGAGAAGAACTTGGGTGACACTTTGAAGCTTTGAGTTGTAGTGTGTGTCTTCAGCCAATCTCCCACAAGGAGGCCAAGAAAACGGAGAGCCTGCGAATCTTTTATGGCTCTACAGTGGGAAAGGATTAGTATTTGGTCATGTTTGGGGTAAATAGAATGGGAAACAAATGAGGAATTTAGGAAAAATGCTACAGACGCGCAGGAGAAAATCAGTGGGCATGGAAATTAAAGGGACGTTGATTCGGCGTGACAGTGGTATAATCTGCTCTGGACGAGCCCCAGCCCTGTTGAAGCAGTTGTGGGCACTGTGCCTTCCCATTGGGTGCCTCTCAGTGACCAGCCTCCTCACTCACTCACGGGATCCCTGCCACAGGAGTCAGCAGGGGACATAGACATTTACTATCCTGTATCTGGGCCAGTCAGAGGCCATTCATATACATCCTTGAAAGAATCTTATCACTTTAGTGTTGTAACAGATTATTAATAAAAACTAACCTTTATATGGCTTTAAGAATTTCTATATTGTTATAGAGAGGCCACATCAGTTTTAATATGCGTGTTGCCTATATAAGCATTTAAGGGCTTCCTCCTTTATTACTAAATAAAATGCTAATATTTGGGCAATATCTTAATTAGTTCTCCAGGGCATAAAATATAGTATATTAACAAAATTGGCAAGTGAATACAGTTTCAGAACAGCTAAACCAATCATAAATTACATATGAAATGTAAAGATGTGAGTTTTACTCTGTGGAAGCTAATAGTTTATACAGCATTGGGAGAGGCATGAGATCATGCCATCTTCCCTGTAGATCTAGGCCACAAGATGCAAAACCACAGGCATGTTTGTAAACACGGTGTGCATACCTGTGTGTCGTTTATAGACAATCTTATAAAAGAGGAAGGAAACATCTGAAATGTGTACTTATTGTACTAGTAACCAATATAAAGTAAGTGCTCTGTGAATGGGTGTCTCTTTGTGTGCTTTGCTTTATCTTAGTGTCTTATCCAAGGAAGACAAAGGAAAACAAAGGGTAAATCCTCTTTATGCAAGCTAGAATCTGGTTTCAGCTAATTCCTCATTCAAAGTACCCTTTATTCTTTGACAACTTTATACATGTATACAATGTATCTTGATGATGACCACCCCAACCCCCCTTCCTTCTTCCCCCATAGACACCGGTAAAACACCCTTCCCCACCTTCCAGTCCCCCCCCCCCTTTCATTTTTTTAACTCCCCGAGTCCCATTTTGCTGTCTGCTGGGATGCTGCCTGATGGTGGCTTGATCTCGTGCAGGTCTCGTGCAGGTCTTGGACTGCCGCTTTTAATCTTAGACTCACGGGTGAAATGTTGCTGTCTTTAGGCTCCTAACAGTATTGGCTTTGGAAAAGAGAGTGAACGCTCCATGACAGTGACCAAATTGGTAAGAGATGACATCCCTTCCACCCAAGAGAATCTGATGAAGTGGGCATTGGACAATGGCTACAGTCCAGTGACATCGTACACAATGGCTCCTGTGGCTAATAGATTTCATCTTCGGCTTGAGAACAACGGTAAGCATGATGGTTCCCACCTGTTGGATTCTGTCTCCCAGAGGAAGCTGCTCAGTGAGGGACTCTCATTTCCATGTGTATGTTGCTGTCTTCCTGTTATGCATCTTAATAATCTGTCTGTTTCACCATAAAGCTTAAACTAATGTAGTATTGGAGGCAACTATAACACACATTTTCAGGGATGGAGAGTTGCTTTAATGTCAGACATTTTTGCTGTGTATCCACTGTGATCACATGAGAACAGTAAGTGACCACTCACAGCTGACAACTCCAAGGCAGTTCAGAGGGAAGAAGCCTGTGGCAAGAGACTGCCGGTTATAGGAAAATAACCGCGGGGGCTTAGGCTGAGTAGGTCTTATTTGGGATGTGGAGGCAGAATTGCCACTCCAGTTTAGACGGCTATCCGAAGCAGAGCCTGCAAGCCCTTGGGGGTTCCTAGAGTCTTAAAGTGGGTATGATTTGAACTCCAAGTTTTCTGAGACCCTGACATGTTCCTTACCCCATGGTACATGCGCTGCGGTGCTGACACTCTGACGGTTCCAGCTGAAGGCTTCCACTCCCGACTTAGCATTTCTGTGCTATTGGGGAGATATTGCTTAATCCCCAAGCCTGAGCCTCAGATTCCCTGTCAATAAATCAAGAAAAGAAAAATAATGTCTATCCTGCTGGACTTCTATGAAGTTTTTATTGGTGGAAGGGGGTAGTGTTTTTGTTTAAATCAATGCACATGTTAAAAGCAGTCCAAAACTGTGGCTTCATGTAGACCCAGATAGCCATAGCATCCTTTTCAAAGGGATCTTGTAGAAGGAGAGGCCATGACTCCGAATCAGCTCTAGCTCACACTGAGGTGGGTGTGATCTTTAGCATAGGTCAGCTGGGCTCAGATCATAGTGGAGGCAGAGGATGCTGGGGGAACAACTAATTCTTTAAGTTATTGAAACTATGACAGCAGTGCACATCACTATTATGGAATTATATCTTTCTTTGAAGGGACAAGTGTGTCTAAAGAGCTCTTCTCCCCAGAGACTAGGTTCAAAGAGACCAGGGTACCTGCATATCTCCTAGACTTTTATCAGTCAAAAAGAAGGCAGCAAAATAAAAGAGCAACATCAAAGTAGTAGAGGAATCACCTAGTATGCTAGAGGACCTGGGCTTGAGCCTTGGTACTATAAAATAAAATATAAAAATAGCAATATTGTTTCAAGAAATCTTCTGAAAAAATGATTTTAAAACACTAGATTTCAAAGAAAGTATTTTATGAGCCTCTGCCTAGGATGTTATTGCCCCTTGTCACACAGATACATGGTTTGTTGGGATGTAGAAGAATGAATAGTTTGTAGCAGTCTCAATGGTGATGGAGCATTATGATCACACTAGAAGTTTGAAACATTAATGACTAGAGTTTGTAGTTTTTTCAAAGCCCCCAAAGTGATTTTAATATGTACCCAAAGCTGAGGATCACTGATATACTCCAAACTCTTAATTTTAAAACTGGGAAACTGAGTCACAGAGAAGTAAGTCACTTGTCGAAAGCCATTCAGCTAGTTAGAACAGCAGGATCAGAATTCAGGTTTCCACATTTCTTAGTTAATTCTATACATTCCTCATTTACTGTAACTTTGTTTCCATCCATTCTGTGCTAACTCTTGTTCTGTCTCTAATAATGACCATGGACCCGCATCAGTCACTCATAATGGCTTGCCTTCTCTTTCCACAGAGGAGATGAGAGATGAGGAAGTCCATACCATTCCTCCTGAGCTTCGGATCCTGCTGGGCCCTGCCCACTTGCCTGCCCTGGACAGCCCACCCTTCCGAGGGGAAAGCCCAAATGGAGGTCTCCCCTTTCCATTCCCGGATATTCCCAGGAGAGGCTGGAAAGAGGGAGAAGATAGGATTCCCCGGCCAAAGGAGCCCATTATTCCAGGTGTTCAACTGCTTCCGGACCACAGAGAGCCTGAAGAAGTGCAAGGGGGCGTGGACATCGCCCTGTCAGTCAAATGTGACCATGAAAAGATGGTCGTAGCTGTAGACAAAGATTCTTTCCAGGTCAGTGTTGTCTCCTAAATGAAAGATGTGACGCTTTCCCCAGATAGCTGCGACTCTGCATTTATTATTTTCCTGTAGTTATTTCACTTTTGAACTCCACACTTGGTGATGTTTTCCCAGTTGGATAGGCCACTTTCCCTTGGCAACGACCTTCATTCACTTCCTGTTGTTCTCAAAAGAGGAGGGGAATTCAGATCCTTGTATGTCAATATTTTGCTACTGAGTTTTCAGTTCCAGTAAACACAATTATTGGGCTGTTGACAGGTGCAAGGTGAGGAAAAGGCGAGAGGGGGAGGGGCGCGATGAAAAGGGGAGGGGCATGATGAAAAGGCGTGAGGGAGAGGGGCGCAATGCCCGCCTGCCTGAGGCCTCAACCTTCCAAGACAGGCACTGCTTGTCACTGTGTACAGTGAACAGCTGTTAGGCCCTCTGGTCACCTTTGGTGCTTTCCATTCAGACCAATGGCTACTCGGGGATGGAGCTCACCTTGTTGGATCCTTCTTGCAAAGCCAAGATGAATGGTACGCACTTTGTTCTGGAGTCTCCCCTGAATGGCTGTGGTACTCGACATCGGAGGTCAGCCCCGGACGGTGTGGTTTACTATAACTCTGTGAGTATTCTCTGGAACAAAGCTTTACCTTTGTCATGGCATCGCTGGATATTATTCAGGGTTAGTCTCTGAAAATGAGGGGGATGGAGATAAAGCCAGATGTCAGTTCTCAACAAAAGGAGATGGACTGTAACCCTGAACGCTTGTCTTGTTTTGATTTATCAGTGTGTGTTGGGATTTGAAGGTCCTGTTTTCTCAGCTGGATTTGTGGTAATCTCACACACTTCCTTCTTCTATCTACTGATGGTTCAACAGCAGGGTGATTGCCTCTGGCATCCTGCTCTGGTCACACTGGAAGGTCCTTATGGGGCTAAAACCCCAAAGCCTTAGGGTGAGAAAAAAGTCCAAGAGTGAGAAGAGAGTCCTTCCCTCATGAGCCTAAAATCAGAAAGGAATCTTGATGAAATTATCCAGTTTCTCTACCTCTAATAAAGACCCCAAATTTAAGAAAATCTATTTTTGAAGTTAACTAAAAGAAGATTCAAGTTTCCTCCAAAAATAATTCATTGTAGTCACCAATCCTTGCCTTCTGGAAATCATTTCTGCCTGCTTATCTGAATCTTATCAGATGAGGCCCATCTTCTCCAGGGAGGGAGACTGGAGTACAAAACCCCACAGGCGTTTCAAAGAACCAGTTTTACAGATCGATTTTAAAATACGTCTCAGCACCCCACCCACAATCACTACGTGAGCCTTGTGCAGCGCGTGTTTCTGTGAGCTCGTGGCTCTGTTCCGCCACTGACATGGGCCAGGTCTCTAGCTGCTGGTTCATATGACTGCCCATCACCACACTTGACCCAGCCCAGAAAGGCAGCTGGAGAGGCCTCTGGCCAGTATGTCACATGGCTGTCCTGTAAGCTGGATGTATTGTTCCTAAGAGACCCTTAGACAGTTGGCGTGAGAAAGAGGTGCAACATGATTTCATTCAATTCCTTATTTCAAAGGCAAAGAAACTGAGCCCTGGAAAGTTCTGAGGCTTGGTCAAAATTGAGGGGCTGGTTATACAGGAGAGCCAGGACCAACTCTTCCCAATCTCATACCTGCTGACTTTTCCTCAACACCAGAGTGGCTTATGTTACTTGACTCATCTGTTAACTTTGGCATCCTATTCATTACAACACTAATTGTCTTGTGATTATCCAGTTTCTCTAAATATACAAGTGCCATGCATTAGTGATGCACTTGCTGTGGGTGTTTTAAACTGATTCTGAATTAGCACTGGCAGGAAGTGATCTATTGAGTTCAATCTTCAGTTGCCTCCAGAGAGAAGGGATATCTGGTCTGAAAAGGCACTTCTTTCTTGTTTGCTTTTCTTTTCTTGACTGTTAAGAACAAGGCATGCAGTCCCCCACCCTGTATGTGCCTTGGGTGCCTTCCTAGTTCCTCCCCACCCCCACCCCCCATTCTGCTCCCTCTAGTGAATGCTTCACTTTCTGCTCCAGTGACAGTTTGTAGGAATCTTCAGACTCCCTATGTATTTCTGTTTTCCATTATGTTTATAACTCAAGCATATGAAATGGAAATAAATTAGGTTTTGATTTGCAGAGTTGTTGTCTTTGAGTCACCCTTTCTGTCCTATTTATAATAACCCAGTACAGTAATTTCAGCAATGTGAAGGTAGATTGATGTGAAGAGAACATCTCCTTTTTCTGCACCCATACACAAGAAAAGATATTGGGAAGGATTAAGCAAAAGCAGAGTATAAGATCAAAGATGAGACGACAGCTCTGTGGAAACATTAGGCCCTTCTAACGTAAGCCAAATTTTCTACAAGTTTTACAATTTAAGGACCTTTTAAAAGGCTTAAAAGGTCCAGAGAGAGCTGTGAGATAGCTCAGTGGTTGAAAGCAATTACCCACAAGCCTGATGACCTAAGTTTGATCCCCACAATTCACATAGTGAGAGGAGAAAACTGGCTCCCACAAATTGTTATCTGATCTCTCTCTCTCTCTCTCTCTCTCTCTCTCTCTCTCTCTCTCTCTGTCTCTGTCTCTCTCTCACACACACAGAGAATAATTTAAAAATTATATATTAAAAACACCTTAAGACCCACCCATAAGAAGCCTCTCTCAAATAAGGACAAGCCTAGGATAATCCCACTAACTCTATTTTAATGCCCAGTGTCTCCTGCTATTTGAGAAGCATAATTATTCAACATAGTTATAAATAAATCTGCAGTTTTTTGCAAGGGGAAAATACAAATTTTAGTTCAGATCTTCAGCCTGAATTGGCTTTTCTGTATTTTCTTAGCACTTTGAAGAATCCTAAAAAGCTTGGAGAATCCACTCCTGCTGACGTTTATATAAAGTCAGATTTTCTGTTTGCACTTGAATTGTCACATGGGTGCTACAGGGTAGGAAGTAGGACCAGAGACATGTGGCATGGTGTTTTCCTGCCAACAGAGCAATAGCTGTATGCCCCCTGTCTTCTAGATTGTGGTGCAGACTCCATCCCCTGGGGATAGCAGTGGCTGGCCAGATGGTTATGAAGACTTGGAGTCAGGCGACAATGGATTTCCTGGAGACACGGATGAAGGAGAAACTGCCCCACTGAGCCGAGCTGGAATGGTGGTGGTAGGTGTTGGTCTCCCCAGATGGTTCTATGGATACATTGTTGCTCGAGCTGGGGGTGGCGGTGGTATGTGTTGGTCTCCCCAGATGGTTCTGTGGATACATTGTTGCTTGAGCTGGAGTGGCGGTGGTAGGTGTTGGTCTCCCTTATTGTCGTCCATTTGGTTTGTTTCACTGGGAAGTATCAAAAAATAAAATTGTGTGTTAAAGGCTAAAGCTCTTCATGTGACTGATGTGTCCTCATCTGTTGGCGGTTTTCCAGTTTAACTGCAGCTTGCAGCAGCTGAGGAGTCCCAGTGGCTTCCAGGACCAGCTCGATGGAAATGCGACCTTCAACATGGAGCTGTATAACACAGACCTCTTTCTGGTGCCATCCCCAGGGGTCTTCTCTGTGTCAGAGAATGCGCATGTCTATGTTGAGGTGAGATTGGTGTGTTATCCTTGGCTGTTCGGCCTACTACCCTGTGCAGCCAGTGCCCTGTGTAAGAAAATACCCTCTGCAGGTCCTGTGACATTAACTTGAGCACATTGCACAGGTCTCACCTTGTTTAGTTAGACATCTAAGTAAGGGCTTGGCTCAGAAAAGGCTTCCAGGTCACTTTCTGACCAAAAGGGAACTAGCAGGATTTTATGAATTATACTAAACGGATGTAGTGGGTTTTAGTAAATGTTGAAAAGAAAACTGAGCAAAGTGTAAAGCGTTGTACTTGTTCTGACATCAACACTTTGGGGATAGTTGCTTAGCCATTCGGTGTCAGAGTTATCCATGGACTGTTCTAAAACACCTCACATATCGTCTTGAACTTCCAAGTGAAAAGGTGTGTCTCCTGAAATCAACTCTGCTAAGTCATTATTTTAACAGCTACGCAAAACCATTTTTCACCTGGAAGGGTGGTCATTGTGCATTGCTTAAATCTGGAATGCCTATGAAAATAATAGACAGTGGTGGTAATAGTGAAATAACAACAGCTAATATTTATTACCGTTTTTATGATGCACTGGATCTGTCATGACTATAATCGTAATGAACTGACTTGCTAGAGGGACTCTGTAAGAATGGATTAATTATTAAAATCCAACTTTTGGATGAAAAATTAGACACAAGGCTGTCCAACATGATCCCTGCACCTGGTATAATACTTCCTTCTGGAGTCCTTTCTCCAGAGGTCATGCTGCTGATGGCCAGGTGCTGCTGTAGTATTTCCCCCTCAAATTGCCATTTGAAAAGGAATGAAACATAACTTCATATCGAGGCCAATATCTAAGTTCCCAGCCTCCATTCTGGAGAAGACAGACCTATGCTACAGGCTGTCTACTGTCCGTGAACCCTGAGCATCATCTGTAGTGTGACATAACTGGTCTTCTAGTCTCTTTGAAAGACATCATGGCTGCTTTGCATCTCACAGTGGTGGGTGAGAAGGGGTAGAAATGGCAGACTCTCATAGGTGAAAATCACCACAGAGCATCTATGTCTGTTTTGCAAAGACAGTGCACATGTGTATTGATTGGCACTGGGTTGAAGTGGCGCCAGCAGCCCTCCCTGCTGTTTTCTCCAGTCACACTGGAGCCAGTCCCTCTGCACTGGGCTCCCTGTTGTGAGCACCTTGGGGGAAGCCATGTTTTGTGTATGCTGTTCCTAAGCATGCATCTCCTCTGATCTGAGATTCCAGGTTTTTTCTGACTTGTCGGTATTCACAGTCCACAAGGGTCTTAGTCAGTGACTCCTACTTAGGCCACAGGTTTGAGAGGACACTGCTTAGCTGCAGTTTGCTGTTTTCTGGACAAATGCCTAGATCTGCTCCTTGATGGCTTTGTGATTTATGCTAGCCAGTGGCTAATCTGCCTGTGTATCCTTAAGTATTTTCATTTCTTCTCTCGACCCTCACTCTGTGAAGCCGGTAGATTCCCTCTCCTTCTCCCTTCTATTTTTATTTTTATTTATTTATTTGTTTATTTATTTATTTATTTGTTCTTGTTTTCTTTTCCCTTTTACATTATTTCACATCTCACATGCTTTCTGTTTGTTTGTTTGGTTGGTTGGTTAAATTTGGTTTAAAAGTAGATCAAATGGTTTTTTACTGCTATCTTAAATATCAAGTATGTTAAGAAAGATCTGGGGCTGGGTGGGTTGTTTTAAACTATTTTAAACTTGATTGAAACTACCAGAAATAAAGAGAATCTGTAAATGTTTCGCTAAATAGGATACCAGTTGACCATGCCTTGTCTTTCTTTCCTGGTTTGGACTCTGCTACTGGTAGGAAAATTTTTTACTTAAGTAAAATAAAACTTCATAAATCTTGGCTTAACCTGAGAAGCCATTTCTTGGTTTCTTCTCCAGCTGCCCTCTGTAGCTTTTCCTGGAACCTTCTGTTCCCTCTGGACCACAGTTCCTTCCATTAATCCAAGATCTTCTCCCCTTGGCCCCTCTTCTCCGGTCACTCCTGGGTGATCGCCAGTGACAGGATGGCAGCTTTCTTTTTCAGTTCATTTGGCTTAGTGGTTGGCATCTAGAGTCACACTACTGGGAGTTCTTACTTCTGAACCTGAGCTGTCTGCATGCACCTTTACTTCAGTGTTTCTTACACCAACTTCGTCTTTTATGTTAATTATGGCCATCATCCTCTAGGAGAGAGAACTGAGTCCTTGGTATGCATGAGGTATGTGCAGAAGCAGCAGAGCATGTGACGTCCTTGGCCTGGTCTCATTCTAAAACCTACAATCTTACTACTATTCACTTCAAGTTCACTCTACAGCAAGACTTGCTAATATTTTTCTCCTCAAAAGCACCCATAAGGAAATTTAGACAGTAGGTCTCAACCTTCCTAATTCCTCAACCCTTTACTGTACAGTTCCTCACTTTGTGGTGACCCCCAACCATAAAATTATTTCATTGCTATTTCCCAACTTAATTTTGCCACTGTTATGAATCATAAAGTAAATGTCTGATATGCAGGATATTTGATATGTAACCCCTGTAAAAGGGCCGTCCAACCCCTCAAAGGGTCTGCAACCCATGGGTTGAGAACAGCTGGTCTAGTCAGACATTCTGCATTGAGTGCCTTTGAAAGCAAGAAAAGAGTCAACGTATCTTTGCACGGTAAGCTTAGTTTGTGTTAAATGGCACTTTTTATTTGCAGCATGTATATAATTTACCACCTCAAGAGGATAGAACACCTTGTTCAGCAGAAATAACTCAAGGATAGTGAAAGTGGATATTTACAGAGTGTCGAACAAGGCGGCCACATTGTAATTACCTTCACCTTCTGCTCGTGCTCCTGTGACTATCCCATAGTTACCAATGTGGGATCTTTTGGGAGTGCTATGAATCAAAAATCCTGCATTGTCAGGGGATTCCCCTGGGCAGGCTCCAAATGCTAAGTTTATTATCTCTCTACCTTTTAAAGCCTTTGGGGGCTCCTGGTGGATAGGTAAGGACTAACTTTATTTCTAAAGTGTTTGGGTTTTCTGTTTATGTTTAGATTAGTCAAGGAAAGAGGCATAAGAGTTGGAAGAGAGTCCACACAGCAAGTTGCTCCACCAAACAACAGAGCCAGTTTTGTTCCAGGGTTTTAGCAGAGGTCAGGATAGCTGAGGTTTGAGTTCTGCTTACATTTGGCTAAGCACTACTTCCTGTTTCTGAACAAAGGAACCTTAATGAGATCTGGACATGATGCACAGAAGTGATTTGTAAGAGGGGAGAATAAATGACTTGGAAATGTGTCTAGGCTAGTTTTCCCTGAAGCAGCCTCCCCCACCTCCTCCACAGGCTGGTTTGGTCCTATGAACAGCTGGGACACTTTGCCAGGTTGGTGATAACCACTAAATTGCACTGTCCCTAATAGAAGAAACCAGAGGCCTGCTACTGACCAAGCAGGGTACATCTGTCACTTTCTGCTGTTCTGAGTCTGCTCTGCTTTCTTGCACAGTCATCCCGTCCTAGCTCACATGGAGCCTCCTCTGTCCTGAACTATTGGGCAGCATTTAAAACTTGTGTCTTGGTAATAATCCACTATCGTGATATTAGGGGCTTTACCTGTGTTTTGCTTATTTTGGGAAATCCACTTAGGTGCAAGGTTTGCTTTTATTTTACTTTATCTCTACGGACTTGAGGAAGCTCAGAGAAACTCTGCCCATCATATTGTAGGATAGCATTTGAATTAAACAATTTGCTGTCATTATGTCAAGTTTAAATGGACGATACCTTTTTATCAATCGGTGTATGTTACTATTAGAATTAGAAAGTTATAGATATTATAAAATAGAACATTGTCTCATCCAAAGAACTATGGCAGGATATTGTCTGGGTGACTAATGTAAAATAAGAAGCCAGCCTATTTCTGATCTGACCTTTATGTTCCTCTGCAGGTATCTGTCACTAAGGCTGACCAAGATCTGGGATTTGCCATCCAAACCTGCTTTATCTCTCCATACTCAAACCCAGACAGAATGTCTGATTACACCATCATAGAGAACATCTGTCCAAAAGATGACTCTGTGAAGTTCTACAGCTCCAAGAGAGTGCACTTTCCCATCCCTCACGCTGAAGTGGACAAGAAGCGGTTCAGCTTCGTCTTCAAGTCCATGTTCAACACCTCCCTGCTCTTCCTTCACTGCGAGCTGACGCTGTGCTCCAGGAAGAAGGGCTCCCAGAAGCTGCCAAAGGTCTGTGGGCTGTCATCTGTCTGGACTGTGATTTAGGCATGCTTGGGTAAAGAGGTGCAGGTTGAGGTCTTAGTTTTGAGGTTTTAAAGCCTTCCAATTGAGGTACCAGTGTGAACAGGGAACGGTGTGCTTTAGTATTTTGGAGATCACATTCTGAAAGTTTGTCTTTCCATGTGTGCTTAGTTGTGTCTTAGGAGTGATCAATCAGGACTGTTTTGCACCAAGGGAGAGGCCTGGATCTGGCTCTGTTGGTCAGATAGCACGCTGTGCCAGAAGGACAGGGAACTGAAAGGACAAGATCAGTGTGAGGATTAATTTTTCCAGGTCCCATGGAGACTGGGATTGCGATTGTTTTTGTGACCTTCTCTGTGTGAGTTATAGTGTTGCTTCTCTCAGGAGGACTTGTAGAGGAAATTAGTAAATATTTTACTTTTGCCGGGTCCTTATCAGTTCATCTTGTTTGCCTTGTGCCATTGCCCATATTAAACGGCTATGCTTTGTTACCAAAACAGAAATCAGAACCCTTTGACCTTGCTGGAGCCACCGCAGGGGTTCTGTCGGCCCGCCTTGTGTGGGACAGGTTTCTCCTGCTGCCACTTCATTTTTTTGTGGCCTGATGTAATTACATATAATTTCCTCCTGTGTGCTTATTCAGTAGCTGTGACACACAGTGTGAACTGGAGTCTTATTCTCTTGTCATCATGGGTCCACTGATGTCTTAGAAGACAGAATCAAAGCTGTAGTATTTGTATGTATGGAATCCTCTCATACAGACTGGAAGAAAAAGCAGCAGTGAAGATCATTACTGTTAAATAGATTTCTATTGACCTGAATTCCTTCAATCATTTTCCTGAGCAGTTACTGACTTGAGCTCTGTCTACAAATAAATGCACACTAAATCACCAGTAACCAGGAAACATTTGCAGGGGCTTGGGCTCTGTTTCTTCTGGAGTACTGCTACCTTAGGCCTCATCCAGAGATGAAAGTTACAGGGCACCTCCCTCCTGAGTAGGAGAGCAGAGGAGTCAGGAGATGCATGCAGTAAACTGTAGAAGCAGAACCATTACCACTTCCTTCTGCTTAAAGGCAGAATTTCCCTATCTCTGGTAACTGCCGAGTACTTCTATGACAATAGAAAAGGCCCAAGAACCTTCTAGGAAAAGGTATTGATGATCATTGAGTTCAGCTGTTCTTTGTTATGAATTACGTGTCTGGCCCAGGATCAGCCTCCACGTTAGCATTGCACGTTCTTTCTTATTTAACTAGAGGGCTGTCCAGACAGTAAGAGGAAAATATCGCTGTGAAGTGAACTACATCTCTTTTCAACAACATGCCTTGCCACAGAAAATTCAGTTTCCCTCTACAAGAAAACTCTTTTCAGGGTGTTCATTTTGGGGTGGTGTGGTAGGGGTGGAATGTCTTCTTGTGTAAGACCCAGAGAAGTATTCACTTTTCCAGAGGTGATGCCTCCTGCCCAGGTTCCTGATTCGTTTCAGAACTTAAAATATCTAGAAGCTGCTGGTCTCAGCTTCCACACCTGGGCATCATTCCCTCCCTCGGACCTATGTTCTACATTAAGCACAGTTGACCCCAGGCTAAGCCATGGATATGGTAAACTGATAAAATATTCACCGAGCATGTGTGAGGCACTGGATTAAATATCTAGCACCAAGAGGAAAAAAGTAAGCTAAATCAAAATAACAAAAAGGAAAAGAAATGCTGTTATAAGCCTAATGTTGTAGAGTGTAAAAAAAAAAAAAAATCCAACAACCGTGACAATGTGTTTGCCTTGTTAGATTATAAATATAAATTCTATCATTGTATAAAAATAAATGCAGTTTACCACAACTATAGACCAAAGGTGTTATCAGAAACCAGTTACACAAAGCCATTATGGTACAGAGCCAAAAACATCACTCCCGAGGTTCTCCCAGTTGATAGACTAACTCTGAAATGTCTAGCTCTTTTGTGGGGAAGGGGCAAGGAGGATATTTGTAAGCTGTCCGTTGATGGTTGCATCTTCCAGTATAGCCGAAAATACACTGGGTCTGCCTTATCTCCCTGGTTATTTAAGGTTCTTTGAAAAACGCACAGATAGCCTGTTTTTCCAATGGTTCATGATAAGAGGCCAGAGGACAATCATGTGCAGATCTGGGGAAGGTACTTTTCTCTGAGCCATGACTGCCTTGCTCTGCCTCTCCACAGTGTGTGACTCCTGACGACGCCTGTACCTCTCTAGATGCCACCATGATCTGGACCATGATGCAGAATAAGAAGACATTCACCAAGCCCCTGGCTGTGGTCCTCCAAGTAGATTATAAAGGTGAGAATGGTGCCGGGCAGTGGTGGCGCACACCTTTAATCCCAGCACTTGGGAGGCAGAGGCAGGGGGATTTCTGAGTTTGAGGCCAGCCTGGTCTACAGAGTGAGTTCCAGGACAGCCAGGGCTACACAGAGAAACCCTGTCTCAAAAACCGAAGGAAAAAAAAAGTAAAAGAAAATGGCGGCCTGTGGCCTGTCTTGTAAAGGTCCCTAAAACATACGTGGTAAGGGAGAGGGAGGACTCCTGCAAGCTTCCTCTGACCTCCACTGGCACAGCATGACATGTATGTGTCTGTGTGTACACACAGACACACAGAGCAGTTTCCTCTGTCCTTCACTTGCATGGTATGATACATGTACACTCATGTACATATAAACACACAGAGTAAATATATTTTTTAAGAATTTGGTACTGTACATCAAAGTGTAGTTTTATTCTAAAAAAAAAAAATCAAGGCTGGTGAGATACTCAGCAAGTTTAAGTATTTGCTGTCAAGCCTGACTATCTGAGTTCGATCCCTGAACTCATGGTAGAAGGAAAAAATCAACTTTCCCAAATTGGCCTCTGACATCCATTCACATGTATTCTGTGGTACACACACACACACACACACACACACACACACACACTTTATAGTGAACAAATAAACATAAAAAATTTTAAGATAAATTAAATGCCAGTTGGTAACTTTAGAAAATAATTCTTTGCCCCAAGAGATTTTAGGTGATTTTGTCACTATGGCTACGTTGTAATTTATTTACAGATTATTTATTCTTTAAAGAATAGATGAAGGGACCAGAGAACCAGCTTAGTGGAGGAGTCTAGGTAGCATGCAGAAGATTCTAAGCCCCACAGAAGAACAGGTCGTGGTAAAGGATAGCTCTGCCCTCTTACTCTCTCTCCATTACATTCGGATGTACTTCTGTGAGTGGATGCTGGGGCCTGCACACCATTCTCAACCCAGCTTCCTATGTTCATGGTTGTACTGCCCCAAGCTGCTATAGTTCATCAGAACCATGGATACCTTAGGGAACCTTATGGAAGGGCCGTGATCTGTGAACATTGTCCATTTAGGGATACTGGCAGAAAGAAAGTTGACATTTATAAATGAGTTTTCAGAACTTTGTACAAGAGCAAATGCTGGCCATCCTTATGCGCAGGGTTTCCATCCCTTCATGTATAAGAACACTCACCAAGCTGTGCTGAATAGAAGAGAAGGGACATGTCCTGAAATGTGTGGTGTGATCACCATAAGGACAGGCAGGGCTGCCCAGCAGCAGGGAACCCTGAGGGAAACCGTGAAGACAGCAGGGACAGTGCCAGGGGCCAGTAGGCCACAGCCTATCAGGGAACTGTCAACAGCTTTGGGGTGGGAACCAATGTGGCCGGGATGATCTGAGTAGTTACAATCTTCCCTGTCTAGAAACAGTCTGTCACTCTCCAGAAGCCTTGCCGTCTAAGGGTGTCAAGCTGAGAAAAGGCTGGCAGGGTGAGAAGGGGTGTTAGGCCTCCAGGGTAAGGTATTTCAGGATTAGAGTCACAGACCAAGTCCCTCCGCTCCATCCTGAAGGGCAGAGAGTTGTCTAATGAGAGCCAGTGAACAGCTTCACCCCAGCTGCTAGGCATTAGAGGGGAGCCATGCTGACTGGTGCTGACACCAGATCTGGGGTTTAAGGCTCCCCTAGGATTGCACTTTTGGGCTGGGGTTTGGCAGGATTAAGCAGTGGGTGGCTCTGGAGCAGGCCTGAGCTACCAAAGAGGCAGGTGGGTGCTGCCAGTGTCTCAGCATGGTTTGGCCTTTGTTGGAAGTGCTGTGCCTTTCGGGTGCACATTCCTTCAGAAAGGCAGGGAACATGGGGTAGGGACTGGCTCACAGCCCTGAAGTTGAGGGCACAGCTCTTGTTCCCTCCATACCCAACCGGCTGTGGCAAAACCTCTCAAACTCCTTGTTTCATGTTCTTATCTGGAAAGGGGGCATTAGAACGGGGACACGGAGGTGCCCTTCCCGCCTCAGCCATCAGCTGAGCTGCTGGGAAGAGCAGATTTCCCGTTCACTTCTGGCCATCCTAGACTCAGAACGTTCATCTGAGACGCTTATTGCGTTTGTCCTGAATGTGGTTCTTTTTACTTTATTGGTTGGTTTCGGGTCCTCTGAAAGGTGCAGTGGTGTCTCTTTAACTAGGCTGCCCAGATACTGCTGCCGTTTTGTTGAGTGTAGGGAAAGCAATATGAATAAAGTAACTGTGTTGCAGAGAGCTCATAGCTGGTCAACAGCTGGCTGTGTTTTGTGCTATCAAAGCCATTAACACTGCAGTCATATCACTGTCCCTGTCCCTCACCTATTTTGAGAGCACTCATTCAGTTGGTAATTGAACACAGCAGCTGGCCGTGCCCAGCGCCAGGCAGTACTTAGGCCTTAATATCCCAACACTATAACTTCCAGCAATTCTTTCATTCTTTTTTGTTAAACTCTGGTGGTATTTTTCTAAGTAATTTCTCTAGCAAATTAGGTAATTACTTTTATTCAAACTTAGAGTCATTATACTGAACGTTCAGTGTTTTCCTTACATAAAAGCCTTAGAGGAAAGGTATTGTTTTTTTTTTTAACCAGATATCAAAGCAATTTCATGAGACTCACTAATTGAGGTGAGATTTTATTTGGAGAAGCTCGTGGGTGAACCGTTTATTGGTCGGGTTTGTGAAACAAATTGAAAAGTTGAACTTGAGCTTCCCAGGGGGCGGTATGCAAATCAGCTTCCTTGGCAGGAGCAGGGAGGTTTTCTGCAGACTCTCATCTTTATGATGACCCCTCACCCGCTGTGATTAGTTTCTTTGGCTCTGAAATAATTTTTGTTCCATGTAGATCACTGGGCATTGGAATGTCACTGGGAAAAGGCAGGCGGTCACTGGCCCAGTAGCAGTGGCTTATTTAAAATAATAACAGCTAATGCTCTTTCTGGGAGTGGGAGAGCAGAGTTGACCTGTGGGGTAAGATTTCCCAGCAGCTTTACTGACCTGATGCTATTCCTGTTGATGTCCTTGCCACAGAGCCGACTCTCCCTGGCTGTTGGCTCCATCTTTCTTTACTGCAGTTGTGTTTTTATGGACCACAGATAAAGGCAGAGAGTGACAACCACCACTGTCAAGAACAGGGATGTCTTTCAGACAGTGTTTCTTCCTCTATGGGCAGGGAAAGTGGCCATCAATGCTACATGAATAGTTGTACATTATTCCTTAGTGGAACCTTCATGGAGGTATCACAGTCACCTTTGGCCTTTAAGTCCTCTGAAGTCAGCGCTGGCTGGTCATCTTTTTGCTACGTCAACCTTCAGCAATAGGTGAAGACACTTAGACTGTTAATGGTGGGAAGAGTCCCGCACTGATGAAGCATTTGTTTTGTGCTAAATGCGTAGGGTGTTACAGAATTTCAACCTCACGGCAGCTCTGTGGAGAACGAGTGCTTTATCTAACTTGACCACACACCTACATATATATATAGCAGACCAGGATTCAAACCCATTCCTTCTGTTTTACATTTTTTGCAAACTTTCACATGTAATCTAATTCCTGTTTTTAATAAAACACACACACATCTGCAAGTACCATAGGGAGTCACCTCACCTCCACCCCCTCCCCACCTCCACCCCCTCCCCCTCCTCACCTCCACCCCTCCCCCTCCCCACCTCCACCCCCTCCCCCTCCTCCACCCCTCCCCCTCCCCACCTCCACCCCCTCCCCCTCCTCACCTCCACCCCTCCCCCTCCTCCACCCCTCCCCACCTCCACCCCTTCCCTTCTCCAATTCCATTCCCTCCCCCTACTCCCCTTCCCCCTACTTCCTTTCCGCTTTCCTCCTTCCCCTTCTCACTTCATTGTTATCAATGTAGTACCCAAGTATTTTAGTGAAAAAAAAATTAGGGGAAAAAACCCCCACATTCTTTGACAGGGTTAAAATGTTAGAGTGAATTTAAAAGTGCAAACCCAGACACTCTGTGACTTTATAACTTAAACACACACAAGCAGAAAATACAAATGGCTGATGAGTATTACAGTTCCTGGCAAAACAATGGAAATGGTTGAGAGGCTGCCGGTTGCCATCGCTGCCGGAACACTAAAGCGTGTTGGCAGGCTTCCCAATTCACCACGATTTATACAAGGTTTTTAATTCTTAGCAAATTAAACTTTTGAAATTTTGGATCTTCTCCACATTTGAAAATAAAAGCACCTGCATATTATGGGCTGTCAGTAAATGTGGATTTCCTGCTTTTGCTTTCGGCCAAACCAGGGTTCTTTCAGGGGAGGGAAGAGTTTCAGAAAGCAGAGTTCTGTGAGTTGGAAATTGGTCTAAAAGAGGCGTGACTTTAGGGAACACAGTTGGATTTTCCAGAGCCAAAAATACTCAAAAAAAAAAAAGTTTGTCCTCAGGTTAAGGACAAGATGAGGAGGGGAACAGGGGCTCAGGAGCAGGCTGAGCAAAGACTCGCCCATCTCTAGTCACAGAGGGAGCAGGGTGTAGAACTCACGCTATTCCAGCCTCTTCACATTTTGAAAACTGCTCTATGGAAGATTTTAAATGTATGCAAAACTGGAATGATTCTCCCAGGGACACACCACCCAGCTTCAGCCGCTATTCATGGTGAATCTTGTTTGATGACTTCCCATGGCCCATTTCATCTGTCAGTCATCCAAGAGATGCCTCTGAAATTTAAGAAGCATCAAAAGATCTTGAGGCGTAGGCTGGGTATAGTAGTACACACCTCTAATCCCAGCGCTTGGGAGGCAGAAGCAGACAGACTTCTGTGAGTTCAAGGCCAGCCAGGGCTACATAGGAAGACCCTGTTTCAGAAGGGGAAGTAAGATGTTGAGGAGGAGCCCGGTGCTTAGATCCCTTAGGAACGCCGCTCTGCAAGCCATGTAGATGTTACGCTGCTGAGAAAGAACCTGGTAATAGAACATGAAACGATACTTTGGGTTGTTTATTATAAAAAGGTGTTTATTGGGTTCCTACTAGGCCTTTAAGGTCTTTCTAGTACAATGTTTCTCAGTCTGAATAGCATCTGCCGCAGGCTGGGTAGCTCAGATTCGGCTGCACTGTAGAAAGTTCAGCATCATCCTTCGTTTCCACTCAGTAGATGCTGTGCCCATGCCCAACCCGGCTGTGACAACCCAGTAGGATTCTTGAAGTCTCCCCATCTCCACTCCATCCCCCATCTTCCCACCCATAACCCCTACCCTCACAACCCTACCACCAAGGGAACTATTGTCATTGTCGAGTGGCAGAGTGCAGATAAGTTAACAGACCACTGCCAGGCATCCCATAAATACTGAAAAGAGCCCAAGGAAGGGATTGGAGACGTAAGGTTAGTAAAAATACACTTGAACAACTGCACAAAGCCTCCCCCTTCCTGGCTTCCCTCTGCCAGATGCCAACAGATGTGTGTGTGTGCCAGTTTGATGCTTTGTTTCCTTGTGGGCCTTATAGGGCCTCCAGTGTTTAGAAGAACTGAATTAAAACAGGAGGCCAAAAGCTGTGTCAGTTACTCATGCATAACCCACCCCAGGCGTGTGCATCCATGAAAGCCATGCCCAACAGCCCGAGGGGGAGGTTGTGGTTCTAGAGGTAAACCAAAAGTTGTTCAGAGTATATGACAAGATTTGATCCAGAATGTTGATTATAGTGTGTTCTTTCTGCAAAGAAATCTACTGTTAAAATTCTCTCTACAGCAACATCTGAGATTCCTTTCTAACAAGTCTTTTCCCCTAAGCCCAAAGTCAATATTGTTCCGGCAGCTCCTTTCTTTCAGCGGGGGTTTAGTTACAGGGCTGTGGGAGAGACAGCGCTGTTCTAGTTGTGCTCAGGGGTGGTGGGGAACAAGAGCTGTTGGAGGATAAACCTGGAGCCTCTGCCCTGCTGTAGACTTGTCTCTGCACGGGTAATCATGAAGGGACTTGACGCAAGGAAATGAGGCAGGGGTGTTTCTGTTTAGCTCTCTGGGAGGGCCCTTTTTGGGGCAAGGGGAGAGTATTAGATCACAACCTAAGTCCATTAAGAACTTTTAAACAATACCATCCATCAGGAAGGCCTTGCCATAAAACCTAAATGCTTACATGTGAGGGCTCCCCGGGGAGAATCATTCTTTTCAAACCACTTGGGGATTCTGAGTGAGAAAGTTTAACCGCAGGCGGAAGACTTCATGGAGCTCTTCCCAGAAGTGAGTGTGTGCACACTTCTTGCGTGATGCACACTGTTGAGACCGTCAAATGCCTTTGCACTTACTGCAGTGAATCAAACTGCTACTTCTTGAAAGTAGGTGGATTTTGTGGTTAGATGCTTCCACTTCGTGTGCTTCTTACGGTGGAGGTAAGAGGAGCAGGATTTTTGTCCACTGTATCATACTACACAAATCTATAAATGTTAGAGGTAATGTTGTTAGTGCTGCGATAAGCTGATACTCAGGAAAGTGCAGTTCAAGCAAGCACCCTACCAACTGTGCTACACCCGCAGCCAGAAAATGCATCCCTTAAAAAAATGTATTTTGTTATTTTATGTGTGGGGGAGCCCTGCCTTCATGTGTGTTTGTGTCCCACATGCCTGTCAGAGGCCAGAAGAGAGCATATGATCTCCAGAAATTAGAGTTACAGATCATTGTAAGCCTCTATGTGGGTGCTGGGTATCACACCCAGGTCCTCTGGAAGAAGAGCCAGTGTTCTTAACCACTGAGCCATCCCTCCAGCCCCCATTAAATGCATTTTGTAGTTGGTGTAATGAGTGTAAGTTCTGTATACTGAATTATATCTTTTTTTTTCTACTACAGTGTTCTAGCTTCATGTCTTTTGCAGTGATAAAAAATTCAACCCTCCTCCCCAAAAGCCACATAGAAGAGGGGAGAGGTTTATTTGGTTTGTAATTCTAACTTAAGGAATCAAAGCAGGAACTTCAAGTATCTAGTCTCATCACACCAGCGGCCAAGAGTAGGAATAGCGCCGCCCACACTGGGTGGAGTCATCCCCTACAGACAAGCTTACAGGCCGCCCTGTAGACAGTCCCTCAGTAGGACTCTCCTCCCACTGCGTTGTGTCATATGAGCAGTCAAACATCACAGACGGGTTTTCACTGTGCAGCTCAAACTGGTGCAGTGCCACCATGTACCCAAGCTGTTCTTTAACAAAGAATAATCCTGCTTAATAATACCACCCAGAGATTAGGCGTATAGGATTATTCACTATGCCTGGCTCTCTGAATTGATTTTTTTAAAGCACCTTAATTTTTTTTGGTAACTGTATCGAAATGTAACTCATCAGAGGGCCGCCAAGCTCTATTCTCACGTTCAGGGGTCCACACAGTTACTGATCACTTAGAACTAGAACTTGAGCTTGTTAGCCCCAAGAACGAGCAGCCCATCTCCTTTCAAGCTGTCAACCTTATTGTTTATTTTTACTTTGGTAAAGACAAGCTTGCATTATTTTGGTCTAAACTCCACAAGTTCTTTTTTGTCATTGTTGTTTTGCTCTGAATTGAAAGTGTATCCTTCTCTATTGAAAGAAGAACGAGCTGAAGCTAAGAGACACTGAGCACAAACCACTTTTAAACTCTGAAGAGAAGGGTGGAACATGAGCCAGGGTTTCTTCACCCTTTTTCTGTAAAGGGCAGAGAGATAATATATTGGGTTTGGGACATACCCAGCTCCTGTCTCAAGTGCTCAGATCATATGAGACCATAGAGCACTGTGCTCATGGAACAAACTTAAATTTCATGTGATTTTCACCTCATGCAATAGTCTTCTTTTGCTTTCCTAAATAAATCATTTCAAATTATAATTTCCCATTTCAGGCCACAGTGGCAGCACCCTGGTTTAGGCCCATCCCACTGTGGAGAGCAGCAAGTGTTGTGCACAGCAGTTGCTAAGACAGGGCTTCCCCAGCTGAGGGCCAGGACGTACACTTCTCTGTAGCCTGGAGGCAGGAGTCAGAAATTGTGCTTCAGCCCTCGCCCTGATGCTTCCCAGCTGTGATCTCGGGCTGGTCACAGGATATCAGAGTCTCAGGCCACTCATTTGTAAGATAGTAATAGCAAATTCTTCCTCTGCCTGCCTCCAAGGATGGGGTTCAGTGTCATATAAAACCTCGCGTCTGTGGCATTCTGTGACTGTGAAGCTACAGAATTATTGAAGCACATAAGCGTTTTGTCGTCTTATTTGTTTCCGCCATTTTCCAAAAGTGTGTAAGCATTTTAAGCACCTGTCACCAGGCAACTCTGGGAGTCTGAGTCTCTGCCACTCTGAGGCTTCTCTTGAAGGCAGGACAAAAACAAACAAACAAAAACCAAAAACCAAAAACAACAACAAAAAAACCCCAACCACCTCTGGGAACCTCCACACTCCCTGGCACTGGCACTGTAGCATGTTAGGAAGTGACCTGTGTAACAGGAGAGGCGGGTGAGCAATGCGGGAGAGGTCAGCTCTGCAGGACAGACCTGAGCCAGCACCGCAGAAATTAGCTCTGGAGGTGTGATCAGTGAGCCTGTACAAACCTTGAATAGGAGGAGCCGCCAGCCTGAGGATCTGGGAAAGGGGAGGGGATACTATGTTTTATTGGAAACGGACTGCATTTGTTCTTCTCTGTATACAAAAGGGAGTCCCTGGGGGCTCTCCGGAATTCACTTTGAGGGGACCTAGTAGGAGAAAACATTTGGAACATGGTGAGAAGAGAGAATCTGGTAACATAGCCAAACCTAACCCTGCGGTTGAGAGAGAAGTTGCAACAGCAGTAGGTGGTGGTTTTTCCAGACAGGGTCTCACCATGTGACTCTGGCTGTCCTGAAACCCTGGTCTCTTTGTAGACCAGACATAGCCTTGAACCCACCTGCCTCTACCTTCTGAGTGCTGGGATTAAAGACACAAGCTACTATGTCCAGCTGAAAGCTGTAGACTCTTAAAAGAATGTTTACAAGGGGGAACACTGTTGTGACTGTATTGGAGATGTGTGGTATTCGGTGGTATTGAACCCTTGCATAGGTAACCATAAAGATGAATACATGTATGCAGACAGACTCAGCCCTTAGATTCAGGTGCCTTTGGCTTTCCTTCAAATTGGGGAGCCTCTGTAATGGTTCATTAGCAGACTACAGTGCCTAACATTTCTAAGATGGACTTTTGGTATGTAAAGAGGAAGATCGGCAGTAGGGCTGGAGAGATGTCGCAGCAGTTAAGAGTGCTGGCTGCTCTTCTAGAGAAGCAGAGGTTAGCGCTCAGCACCCAAGTCACGTGGCCCACAACTGCTTATAATTATAGCTCCAGGGAATCCAGCACCCTCTCCTAGCCTCCAGTAACAACCCCCACAGAGAGAGAGAGAGAGAGAGAGACAGAGAGAGAGACAGAGAGAGAGACAGAGAGAGACAGAGAGACAGAGAGAGAGACAGAGAGAGAGGAGAGAGAGAAAGGACAGAGACAGAGAGACACAGAGACAGAGAGACAAAGAGACAGAGAGACACACACAGACGCATTAACAAATAGGAAAACAAATAGGAAATGCCGAGCCTGATGAAACCTTACGTAAATGGAATGCATTGTGATTTATGCTTTTGTTTCAGAAAACGTTCCAAACACTAAGGATTCCAGTCCAGTCCCTCCTCCTCCACGTAAGTCTTTATGCAACTATTTCCAGGCAAAGCCTCTGGGCTTTTCTAAGAATGTGCTGGTTAGGGAAGAAGCTGAGCTGATAAGGAGTACTGGGCGGTCCTCCCCACTTCCTCTTCCTGTCCCCTCACGCTTCCCTTCTCCTTTCCTCTGTCCGTCCTTCACCCCCTCCCTTCCTACTCCGGTGGTCTCTACCTTTACTGTATTAAAACCTTAATTAGCTGACCCACTGACACATGGAGCCAGAGCGGAAGGCTTCAGACTCACTTTATCAAGTTAATTATTTGTGTGCTTTTTTTTTCTGTCATCCAGTGCAGAGTATTTTCTTTAAATTCCGCCTGTGGTGGTTACCTGCTCAGAGGAATGCAGCACCACACATTCAAGACCATTTTTAGGCCAAGGGATGGAGAGAGCTAGGGAGAGTAAGAGAAAAACTGTGTTCAGAATGGGTTGAGAGTCATGCAGGTGGCTATCACTTTGTATGTTATTAAAGTGTGTTTCCATGATTATCATTGGCATAGAATTCCACCTTGGCGTCTTGCCACCCACCAAGGTTCTTTTAGATGATGTGTCCCTGTGAGGAGAATCTGTATTGTTTTCTTCCTGGAGATTCCCAGGACTGGTTCCCATCGCTGACCCCAAGACATACACAGTATTCTTTTATTTAACTTTCTTTTCTTTATTTTTATTTATTTATTTATTTTTTTGGTTGTTTTTGTTGTTGTTGTTTTTGTGACAGGGTTTGTCTGTGTGGCCCTGGCTATCCTGGAACTCACTCCATAGAACAGGCAGAACAGGCTGGCCTCAAACTCAGAGATTCCACTATCTCTGCCTCTAGAGTGCTGGGTACAAATTCTTCATAGTACTTTTATAGAAAGCCCCTTTTATATTTTCAGTGGCTTTTTCCCAGAAGATTATGGAATAGTGGAGTACCACAAACTCAGTAACAGACACAATGGGCTGATCTTCATAAATGACATCTCTGTCTTTGGAATTTCAGGATGTCTTTACTAAAAACTTATGGGCATGCCGTCTTTGCATTGTAGGCATACGATGGCCCAGCGCCTTTTTGTATCTGTCCCATGGACTAGATTAAGCTTCATGGCCTGAAGGGTTGGTCTGTCATTGTAACTTCCACCAGGCTTTTCCTGGTTTCTCGTTCCCTGTTTCTTCCCAGGTCTGCCTCTGTCATACTGACTTTATTATTACCTCCTGGCCATGGTGGGTGGAGTCACCCTCATTATTCCAGAACATAAAGGAACACACCAGCAGGCATGCAGCGGGAAGAGCTTGGGTCCTTCGAGACTCCTTTCACCAGGCAATACTGAACAACAGCCTTTAAATGGCAGTGGCTACTTAGGGGTCACCTTTGCTTATAACAATCTTTTGTGTTGGTGTGAGTTCAAAAGCAAAGAGGTTTCGTTTCTAGAATGATCAGTTAGGGTGGTTCCTGAATGGAGTAAAAGAAGAAATTGTGACATGGAGAGAAGTTGTATCTTCAATTTAAAAAAAAATATGTACATGTCTGATTTTGATAGTGGAGGTTTACTTTTTTTAAAAGACAGGGTCTCACTGCATACCCTTAGTTGGCCTGGAACTCACTAAATAGACCAGGCTGGTCTTGAATCTGCCCACCTCTGCATCCCCAGTCCCCTTAGGGACTAAGGGTGTGCATGCCTGGTTCTTTACCACTAAAGTATTTTAACTTGTGACTTTTCAAGTTACCTAGGTTCTCAGACCATAGATTTAAAGTATCACAAGATTTATAAATCTTATTTTTAAAGCTAATGTTTTGGGGAGCTGGGGAGATGACTCAGTGATTAAGAGCACTTGTTGCTCTTGCAGAGGACCCAACTTGGATCTCCAGCACCCACATGGTGGCCCATAGTCATGCATAACCCCAGTTCTAAGATTCAACAGGCACACATGTAGTGCACTTAAGTGCATGCAGGCAAAGATTCATACAAAGTAAATTAAATAAACCTGAAATTTTTTTTTTAAAAAGTCTTTGCTCAGAATAAATTGCAAACAGAATATGTAAAAGTCCAATCAATCCATCTTTTCATTTGTCAGAAAATTTGCAAGTAACAAAACATAGAGTTTTAGTGTAATTAGAGGCCTCTGATCTTAACTATGACTATGCTTGTGAAGTAAGAATGAAGCTGAAGTATGAGAGATAGCTTGACATCATGTATGTATCTCTTTCCCTCTTCTAGAGATTTTTCATGGCCTGGACACGCTCACCGTGATGGGCATTGCATTTGCAGCGTTTGTGATTGGAGCACTCCTGACAGGGGCCTTGTGGTACATCTACTCCCACACAGGTTAGTGACTGCTTACTCATAGCTAGGGCGCATCTGGGCACCCAGGACACAGGGCACCCGCCATGCAATAGACACCAATGTTTTTGTTGGACAGGTAGCATAATAAGCAAAAGAAAGAGAACATCCATTTTCACTATTCTTATATTTATGTATTCAGTGTTATTAGATCACGTAAAAATGTAACTCTGTCTGAGCAATGCTTAGAAAAGAAATGTTTACCCTGTTGTTAGTTGCAATTACAGTGCTGGTGATATTCAACTTCTAATATAGTTCTAATCTTGTCATAGAACTTAAAGGGCTCTGTATAGGATGACTAACTGGTACTAGAAACCATCTCTCCAAAATGAAAGACTTTGGAATAAGCCGATGTGGTGAGGGAGAGCTGTTGCTCACAACCATAGCTGCCAGGGCATTGAATAAGGCCCTCTCCTGCCCTCAGTCAGGGACTCCAAACCACGACCTCCTGGCCTTTAACTGGTGACATCTTTCATAAACAAGATTCTCCTATGTTTACAAAGTTTAAATTTCAAAATAAATTTTTTTTGACCAGAAAAAATATAAAGGGTAAAACAAAGAAGTTAAAGCTATGCTCTCCCAGCCCGCCTTCCCGTTTTGATGTTTTTTTGGTGAATTCAGAGTTGCCCCAATAATCCTATCTTTGCCTCCCAAAGCGCTAAGATTACAGTTAGCCATCAACCTTCCTTGGATTTTACGTAAGTTCTGGGGGGTTCTATACTCCAGTCATCATGCTTGGGCAACAGGCGCTCGGTCATTCCCAGTTCCCGTGTTTTCTGCTCGTTTCTAGACAGAGCCTCAAACTTTTGAGAAAAGTATGTGACAGGAGCTGTTTGTTAGCTAAAAGTCTTACTCTCTTTTCACTTCAAATGCTACAGTTTGTAACAAAGTATTTTAGATCATGGCACAAACAGCAGCAGACCTTCTAGCTACCTTGTGAAAGCCTAGTGCCAAAAGCTTGAGAGAGTTTAATAGAACTCTAAGTCCTCAAAAGTCGTTCCCAACCAGCAACTCTTGAGTGAAATGTGTTTCATGTCAGAGAAAAGGAAAGCCTAAGTGGGGTGGTTCCGAGCGTTAGAGCGTTATATAAATGCCTATGAGTCATTTGGAGACGTTTTCCTCATGCGAAAGTTCAGAAAAGAACCCGAAGGGACAGCTTTTAGCAGAGTAGAATTTTGGAGTAAATAATTTTATCACAGCAATACTGACATGTTTAGATCTCAAACTAATAGTCCTTTGCAACTTTTTCCAGCCTCCTGCACGGAGGAGGTTCTAGGGCACTTGGCGGCCTATGTTGTCTACAGGGAATAAACTTGAAAGTACTCCAAGAAGACTGTAGCCCTGAGGATTTTATGTGGGGCTGGTCACCCACAGATGTTTTCCATGTGTCTACTCAGCCACTGGCTGGCTTTGGTCTTAGAGCTGATCCTGAAACCCACATGGTCCATCTTGGGCTAGAAAGCCAGGCCCAGGCATAATACAGGGTTATCCAATGATACTCACTGTGGAAGCAGGTCCCACTGAGATCCCTCTGTCAAAACCGTATTTGTCCAAAGCCAAGGATCGAGCTGATGGAGGGCAAAGCCTGAGTGTTGTGTCCTGTTCCTCACTGAAGCTGGAGGTGGTCTACCTCATCCTCTTTCATCTAAACAAAAGCCTCAGAGGAAAGCTGAAAGGATTGTCAATACGAAGATGAAGTTTGCACACAGATTAAAGGCAGAGAAAAGGCCCTTCCGGCAGTTTATGTTGGTGCCGACTCAGAAGCCAAGACTGTAGATGGTGTTGTTTGCCTTTAGCTCTCAATGCTGCTATGATTCCGCTCGAAAATGACGTTTCAGTCAAAGCTGTGGCTCCCAGCTGATCTTATGCACAGCTCACAGTTAATCTTAGTACCAAACAAACACAAAGAGGGCTCCATTCCGAGCCCAGTTAGTTTCTGACATGGGTCAGGCAGCAGCAAGCTTAGATGAACAGAGACGGTCAGAATGCTGTGGCCAGCAAGCAGAGATGGGCATCCAAACAGCAACTCAGTCCTTTAATTTCCACAATAAGCTAACTGTGGAACGCAGACCTTATATGGTATATTTGGGGGTTCAGGGGGTTCAAGCTGCTTTGCCTCCGTGTCCAGAACAACCCTTCATTCAGATGACTCCCTCTGCTCACATTCTCCAGCCTTTCCACAGCATAAGCAAGTCACACATTGGAACTGTGACACTTTACTTATGTTCCTGGAATAGCTTTTAGTCTAAAAAGATGGGGCTCCCTCTCTGTCATAGAGCAACTCTGGGCATAATGAAATAGCTGCCCTGGGGATCCATTATTTCTGTTTGGAGAACCCCATTTTAAAACCCTGTCTCACCGTGTACAGAGGAGAGATGGTTGGGGGTTAGGTGTGGTTCTGGTCCAAGGTTTCTCACTTCTGGGGACACAGTACCAGAGTCACAGGTGTGTTCACATCTGTTGTTTTCTGGAAGGCAAGAGCTTTGTGTTTGCTTTGTAGGAAACCTTTTTAGTCTCATCAAAATAGTGTGTGAATGAGTGTCTGGTGCCTGAACGACTTATGGAGACGGCAGATGCACCCCTGCTCACTCTTTTTTTTTCCTTTCCCTGAAGTAGTATTTTTAAAACTCTTGTCTGGTTCTGTGAGATATAGCTGGCAACTCTAAATAACACAATATATGGCTGCCTCTTTTTTCTTGGGATCCTCCCTGTTACCATCCTACTGCAGAAAATGATGGTTTATTTCTGCTTTACTGGGCATCCTGATTATCCACCCATTCCCCTTCTTACCCCCTAGCACAGTGGTCCTCAACCTTCTTGATGCTGCAACCCTTTAATACAGTTTCTTATGCTGCGGTGACCCCCAGCCATAAAATTATTTTTTGTTGCTGCTTCATAACTGCAATTTTACTAGTTATGAATCTTCATGTAAATATCTGATATGCAGAGTATCTGACATGCAACCCCTGGGAAAGGGTCATTTGACCTCCAAAAGGGTCTTGACGGGCAGGTTGAAAACCGCTGCCACCCTGGTAGAACCACACTGAAATCTTGGTTGGATCCATATTCACCGTTTCTGCAGTGATGACCACACATGTGCTGATCACAACTTAGCCATTTGGTAAGATAGCTGCATTACCTCTCCCCCATGTGTTTTAGGTTTTCCAAGGATCAGTAGCATTTCTCTGCCTCTCTGTATCCCATCCCCTACTGGCTTAGTTTTCTAGGCATTTATCACCAGTTTGTCTACTGACTGCCGGCTGTTATGGTTGCCTGATACATCCCCACGTGGCGTCCATTTTCTTCAACACGATGGCTGGCTATGGCTCCGCATTAGGAGTACTGACTGTTCCTTCAGAGAACCCGGGTTCCGTTCCCAGCATCTATGCCCAGCAGCTACTCACAGGCATAAGCTCACTCTCCTCCTCCCCTCTTAAAAGTGAAACAATATTTAAGCCAGCTGGACCTGTCTAACCTGTCCCACTGTGACCCCTCGCTTTTGCCCCAAATCTGGAGGTTTTCTTTGGGTCACGGATGTCTTAGGCGGCATATCCCATGCCTTCCTTCTTGGTTTAAAGGGGACATGGGAAATACGTGTTTCCTTTTCCTTTATGCTGTGAGTCCGAAACATCCTCTCTTTACAGAAACACTTGCTCAACAAACATGGTATCCACTGTTAGATTATAAATAATCCCTTGGAATTTCAAAAGTGCCCCTCATTTTCTTCTAGCTCGAAAGATTGCTGCTGAGGGATTTGATACCACTTAGATTTATATTTCTGATTCCATGCATGAGCTGTCTTTTCTTTCTGGAATCATCTTTATAATAATATTCCTTGATTTAGGGGTGTTTTTATACTTTGTGCTGGGAATTAATTGGGCTTTCAGCCTAAAAACCCATCCATTGTTCCTTCTGTCCTTCTTTCTTAATTGTGTGTGTGTGTGTGTGTGTGTGTGTGTGTGTGTGTATGTGTGTTTAGGGTGATACAGAGTATCTCAGCACAGCCTATGTTGGCTTTAAGCTCACTATGTGGCCCAAACTAGCCTCAAACTTGTGACCCTCCTGTCTTAGACGCCTAAGGTAACAGGCATGTGTCACTCAATTTTTCTTTTCTCTTGCCTTTCTCACCTCTGTGTCCCGCACTCTCTCACTATATAAATTATTTGAAAGGCAAACCTCTTAACTAGTCCTCTGCTTCTTCATCTCTTTCAGTTACCCAGAACACTGCCTTGATTTTTTTTTTTAATTCTAAGAACTATAGCTTTGTTATGTTTTGTTTTAAAGATCTCTTCTCCCCTATACCTGGGTTATCTGTCTGAAAAGAATACAGGAATAGTTCCAAATATGGAGGTCTTAGCCTTTCAAACGTCTGTAGGGTTGAGGGGGATGTTTTATGGATGAGCCCAGGGTCACCCCTACATCTGTCCTCTGAGCTCATAGAGTTTTTCCTGAAACAGGGCTTCCTGTTTCCTACCTGCACAGTATAGGTCTTGCCAATAGAGAGAGAGAGAGAGATAGAGAGAGAGAGAGAGAGAGAGAGAGAGGAAGAAGAAGAAGAAGAAGAAGAAGAAGAAGAAGAAGAAGAAGAAGAAGAAGAAGAAGAAGAAGAAGAAGAGGAGGAGGAGGAGGAAGAGGAGGGGAGGGGAGAGAGAAGAGAGGGGAGGGGAGGGGAGGGGAGGGGAGGGGAGGGGAGAGGAGAGGAGAAGAGAAGAGAAGAGAAGAGAAGAGAAGAGAAGAGAAGAGAAGAGAAGAGAAGAGAAGAGAAGAGAGACTAAAGAGTATTAATAAAAAGTGCTGACATAGCAACACAGGAAAAGAAATACTCAAACTTCCTGGGCAGGGCACAGTACTGACACTTTTCCTGAATGTGGATAATCAAATACATGTCATGTTCCAGAGAACACAAACATGTAGGCTGTCACAAGAGGACCGAGGCCATTCTGCTTCAGTTGGTGTGAGGCTGCACTCGGTGTCAACAGAACCTTGTACTCAGCTGCAGTGTCTGGGACCGGGCATTTCCAGTATCTTCAAGGTCACCCTCTTCAGAGGGTACATGGCCCTCTTTTTCCTGGATAAGGACAGGCAGGTCCCAGTCTAGCAAGGGACAAAGGAAACTCAGGGGAGCCATATTACTTTTATTGCGGCAGCTGCATCCACTCCACTAGGGTGTGTAGTCTCTGGTCTTTGATGTCTCAGTCGCCTACGCCTTTGAACCCCCTGTGACCGACTTATGCCTCTATACATTATATATTGAGTCAGGGTCTCTCCGTTGAACCCAGAGCTCATAGATTCATCTAGTCCAGAGAGCCAGCCTGCTCCAGGATCCAGAGCATTTACAAACAGGTCCCCTGGCAGAGAGTCTCCTTGACAGAACAGTGTGTCTAGCTGAAGTCAGTAAGAGTGTCAAGCTAGTGTGACTTGACCACCTCAGGGCACACCCCACAATTCTGAGTACTGGCAAGCCTCTCTCTCCCTCTTTCCCTCTCTCCCTCCCTTCCCCCAGGGTTTTACATTAGCAAGACAAGAGTTTCTAAGACTCTGAATGTTATGAGAGTTTTTTCTATTGGGCACTAAAATAAGCTGACACAGCAAAGAGACACTTCCCAGGAAGCAGATATTCAGACTTCCTGGGCAGGACACACGGCTGACATTTTTCCTGAGTGTGACTCATCAAGCGTTGTCCTGTTCTGGGAGAGATGAACATAAGCAAGGCTGTCCTGCTTTATCCACTAGAGATGAGCTCACAAGGCCAGCAGTGCCCAAAGGAATGGCAAGAAACCTCCCCTTAGAGCAGCTGTGCCCTTGATTTTTTTTTTTTTTTTTTTTTTTTTTTTTTTGAGACAGGGTTTCTCTGTGTAGCCCTGGCTGTCCTGGAACTCACTTTGTAGACCAGGCTGGCCTCGAACTCAGAAATCCACCTGCCTCTGCCTCCCAAGTGCTGGGATTAAAGGCGTGCGCCACCACTGCCCTGGCTGTGCCCTTGATTTAAAAGGGGAAGGTTGTTGTTGTGTTAGTGAGAGTCAGGGATTAGGGATTTACCTCAGTAATAGAGTGCTTACCTAGCCAAGTCCAAGGCCTGAGGTTCAGCTCTAGCTCTAGACAATGTAACAAAGAAGCAAGCTTACATGTGGCCACCGTAGCCTTCTCATGGGTAACAGGAGTATTCTACTGAGAACGGATTAACATGAGTGGTAAAGTGATATGTGTGTGAGTGTGTGTGTGTGAGAGAAAGTGTGTGTGTGTGTGTGTCTGTGTGTGTCTGTGTGTGTGTGTACATCAGGATAGTCAAGGACTGGAAATATATGGGAGTACCCAAGGCCCTGGGTTCAAACACAGAAGAGAGCACGGGAGGTAAACGGAAGGTGAGGAGAAAGGAAGAAAAAAGATTGGATTATTTTCTAGAAAGGATCTTCCATTTCAGAGAAAGTGAATTTTTGGCAGAATATTACTTCTCGCCCTTGGCCCTTGATCACATACACATTTGAAGGGCAGTGCTGGGGAAGACCCAGAATCCTGCAGAGAGAAGACTGTTAAAACACCGTAGCCTGCCTGCTCCTTGGGAGTACTGACCCCTTCCCCTCTCCATCCCTCCAGTCCCAGAAGGAAACATAATTAGAGGAAGCCAGTGCATGCAGCAGCCCCAAGTGCTCTGAGGTGGATTGCAGAAGCCTGTGGAGCTGTGTTAGGGAAAGCTGAAACCTGACCCGGGACCAGAGCGAGTGAGCAGCTTCCCTGCCTTTTGCAGAACTGCTTGCTTGGCAGAGATCTTTGAGGGGCCCCGGGAAGGCAATGGAAGTCTAGGCCTAGTTCCTGAGCTGGCTCAGAGGTCAGAGCCTGTTCTCTGCCTCAGTGCTGTGTTTTAATGAAGCAGAGGGAGGGTTGCTTATCTCTGGCAACCCGTGTATTTCAGCCTGACAGGAAAGAGGGGGCCTAACTCATAAACAGACCTGGCCTGCTGGGGCTTCCTATGTCGGTGGGGGTGGGGACTGCTAAGGGGACATTTGGGCCTCAGTTCCCACATCTCTCCTCTACCTACAGTCTTTTTTAAAAGGCTAGTTTCACTGAAGGGACTAACCTTAGCTAACCTTAGGGCCTCACACAGCTAAATCCAAACCATGTGTGACCTGAGCTTTCCTCCCTCGCCAGAGCACTGCACACTTGGCACAAAGAACAGGCTGAGCGGTAGTGCAGCAGGGTGTGTAACGACAAGTGGGGCAATTAATGTGTTACGAGACACTCGCACTGAACTCAGCAGAGAGCCCCAGATGCAGAGAAGTGGTTTGCTGGAGATCCGTACAGGTCCCATGTATTTAAGCTTTTTGCCCCAAAGGCCCCTTTTTTGCCCCTTGGCAGTACCGTCCCACTTAGGCCCCTTCCCCTTAACCCTCCCCTGGTCCCCTCCCCATTTCTCAGGTGGGTTTCCTGCTGGGCACATAAAGCCTTTTGTGTGTGGCTAAGGCAAGCTCTCAAAATCACTAGCCCAGTGCTAAGCAAGGCATTCAAGAAGAAGGGGTGGGTAGCTCAGTGGTTAGGCTCATGCCTAGCGTATGTAAAATCCTAGGTTCCATTCCTAGCACAAAAAGGGGTAGGCCAATAAAAAAATTATAGACTTTCTTAAAACATTATTATATTGATTTGTGATTAGTTTTACAACTCGGTTGTGTGGTTCTTGGTCATGAACTTGTGAGATGGTTATGCAGTTTCATGGTGTCAGAAGATTCGCCCCTAGCTAGTAGATACTGGTGATGGTTTGAGAGTTGTGAGCTCTGGAATCCAGGGCGTTTGTCATACAGATCCTAGCCACAACTGCCATACAGAAGACACTCTTACTGGCATGCATATGTGTATGTATGTATATATATATACTCTTAAAGTACAGGGCCCTCCAGTCAACCTGGGCTAGCTGCTTCTGCCTGTAATTGAGAAAAACACCAGGTAAAAAAATCAAAGGAAAGGGTGGGAGAGGAAGACATTCCTTCTCAGATCTCATGATATGACACCTCTTTCTTAACTGCAGGGGAGACCGCACGAAGGCAGCAAGTTCCTACCTCCCCACCGGCCTCGGAGAACAGCAGCGCAGCCCACAGCATCGGGAGCACTCAGAGCACCCCCTGCTCTAGCAGCAGCACGGCCTAGGTGGACGGACGCCTGCCTCTGCACGGCAGGGCCTGATGCCAGTGCTGCCCGTCCAGACTCGGAAGGCTTGATCTGGGCTCCCTGTAAAGAGAGAGTGAATTTCAGTATACAGACAACCTGTTCTACTCACCTTTACCACGGCCCGTGTAAATGTGACCCTGGACATCTGTCACACAGAAGCTAAGCTGGTGGCCTTCCTCACCAGCTCCTCGCAGGATGGGGGTTCCAATGTGAAACATGCCAATTTTTGTTTTTGTTTTTTAATGCTGCTTTGTCCAGGTGTCCAAACATCCATCATTTGGGGTCGTATGTTTTACAGAGTAAAGGAACCAGTGAAGGGGTGTCAGCTAGAGCGTAGAGCCAGGGAGAGACAGCCAGGGATCCTCGCCTAGCTGAACCAAGATGTAGAATAGAAGCAATGCTCCTTACATATCCAATCTGCATCTCGCTCTGGATGCCCACTCTGACCTGCCACACCCTACATGGTCCCCTGTGTAGCTCGCTAGCCTTGTGGGGATGTCATTTGCCAAGGCAACATTCCTCTCTTGGGCCAAAATGAACGCCGATTCCTGATCCTCCATGTATGCACACCAACTCCAAAAGTGCCTTAAAGCCAAGTTTGTTTCTCCTTCCAGGCACACGGAAACTGAAAACGGTCAAGAGTGTGGAACATCAGACTCAGTGCCTGTTTCTGACATTCTGTCCTGATAACACTTAAACATCAGGCAGGTGGGGTTCAGTGGTAAGCAGAGGGATTAGCAAGGTAATGCCCATTTGTGATCACATAGGCACAAGTGCAGAACACCTGGCACACTGGAGAGAGGATCACTTCCTCCTTAAAAATGTTCTATGCTTCCAGAGTTGGAACTTGAGTTATATGTGTAGACTATATTGACTCCAAACCCATCAGTCTCTCTGATGAGCCTGTATAGAGCCCCAGGCCATCTGATGATGTCACCAGTTCTGTCCCGAGGATGCAGAGACAGGGAGAAGGGCACTAACTTTAAAGGGGGTTTCAGGTGAACTTCTTCAGCAGAATAAGGTGATGCCACTCTGACAGTTACTGAGCTCCGTGATGCCTCTGTGTTGAAACTGAACCCCAGAGGGGATTCTCCATGCCTGAACCACTGCAAATTAAATAATACTGCTTTTCCAGAATCCCTCCCTCCCCAAACAATGTAAGATTCCATAAGTAGAACAAGCTAGATCCTAGCCTGAAATAGCCATGAGCAACGCCCACTGCCTTTAAAGTCAGGCAGTTGTGCCCAGGCCTTCATGAATGAAAACTTCAGTCAGAAGCTCCGAAGCATCACAGTACAGACAGCCTATGAAGGGAGATGGACAGTCTCTCAGCTGACGAGCCCTTGTCCGACTGACCAGAGTGGCCTAGCTTCCATTCAGTTGAGAAAATTTGAACCAAAGCATATTCCTTCAAGGCCGAGGGCCTCCAACTGATGCATAGATACATTGAAATTGATGAAATTGAAATATTAATGCATAGATACATAGATACATAGATACTGATGCATAGATACATTCAGATTTTCCACATGAATACAAAATGGCTTGAGACTAGAGAAATACTTCTCTTTAGTTGTTGGTTTTTAACATGAAGGTGTCGTTGTGGAGGACCTGGATTATGCTACCTGTGTTTAAACGATGCGCTTTGCCTAACCTTCAGCAGAATGTAACTTTTAAGTATATTCTATGTATAAAAAAATGTTTAAAGATGTCTTCAAAGAAGACTAGAGTCTTTAAATCACTTATAGCTATATTTTACTACAAAAATTCTGTATAAAGATATATTTAAATGTTTTAGAGAAATTTAAGTTACTCCATATGAAATGTTTAATTTCAGTTACTGTGAATTCTTCTAATCAATTCTTTGATTTAAAAAGAAAAACCTTTTCCATCATATTAAAGAGAAAATTAGCTATGGAAAGATATTAAAAGATTTCTTAGATGGATGGGGTTAAATTTTTTTTGTAATATATTTAAATGTATATTTTTGAGAGAGATAATACATTGCCAATGACTTTATAAATAATCTTAAATTAACTTACAAATTTATAAGATGCAAACCAAAAGACTTTTTTTTAAAAGAGAGAAAGAAAAAAGAGAAAAGCTTTTATTTCCTTGGATCTTATTATCAGAAGTATTATTCAGAAATCTGATCCCATATTGGAAAATGAATGTCCTTAAGTATTCCTGAAGTGTAAAGCTTCAGTATCTCCTCCCGGCTCCTGCTACAATGTTTCTGACGGCTTCACCCTTCACAGATTTAATACAAAGTATAAGCCTTACTTTCATAGCATATTCTACAAGTTTCTTTAAGACTGTTGTTATAGTCTGGCTATACAGAATTCAACCTGCAAAGTTTTGTGTTGTGTCTGTGGGCTACACTAGTGGCTACAGAGGCCATTTTGTCTTGTCAATGCTGAAGCCATGCTGGACCGCCCCAGCATCTAAGGCGGGACCGGCTGTACAAGGCACTACAGCCCTGCATGCAGTGTTCTCCAGCTGTTACTGCCGAATTTCCAAAGGTTGGAGATTTTTCTTCTACCTGAGCTGGTCATGTAGCATTTTTTTTTCCTAAACACAAATGGCCTTTTGCATGTCTGGTAATGAGAGTGTAAATTCATTTCCTGCATGTGTTCTCCACAAGCTTGCCTGAGTGTGTGGGTGCGCAGGCTCGTGCCAGTCCTTTTATACTGTAACTACCTCATGGTTTGAGTGATGAGCGTACTGCTGGTTGTGTTAACAGAGCACATTTGTCGGGTGAGTTGTGTATGCAAACTTTTTATTTTAACCCTGTTTGTTTTATCTGGGGGTTTGTTCATTAAACTGACAGATATTTTTCTAGGAAGGACTATTATCGGTTTCCAAATGCAATACTCTATTCTGCTTTTTTCCCCGAGTGAGCCTGATTGTGTTACTGTTTTTCATCTATGAGGGTAAAAGTATACCCTGAAAAATCCCTGTGGCCAGTTTGAACACCCCTGCTGTAACCTTCCCTCTGTTCCATGGTCTTTGTGAACCTGCTTAGAGGTATAGTTTTGATAACCACAGTTTTAACTCTTTTATCTGTGCATAATAAAGATATATATCAATTATTAATTTATATTGTATCTGATCATCACTAAACCCTTCCCTTGGTCTGGCACAACTTTGATGGCTCCTGCTGTAACAGGGCTGATGAGGATGAGGAGAAGGGAGGGGAAAGGCAAGGACCCAAAAGTGTGCGGAGAGGAAGCGGGCAGGAGCCAGGCTGTGCCCAGAGTTCACTCTGTGGCCTTCTGTACTCCTGGGAGAGTCAAAGGGAAGAGCATATGAGTTTAGGCTTCACTCTTCATTCTCCTCAAATGTCAACACTACTTCCACCATGCACCGGCCCTGTCTGCCACTAGCTTCTTGCAGTTGCCTAAGGAAGAAACTAGAATATGGCTGAAAGCTCTTTGACATCACCACCCCCCCCCCCAATTTACAAAGCCCAAATCTCACTCATTCTTGGATAATATCATTTTCAAATGATGAACTTATTCCTTCTCCTACCTGAGAGCCGTGCTCTCTTGCGCTAAACCAACCTTGGCAGCCTGCTAGCTGCAGACCAACACCAACACTTTCCCTGGTTTTCATTCTTTCACCACACAGCCAAGCTCCTAAACATATGCAAATCATGTTATTACACCACCTAAGCCTTTTAAGTAATTTCTCCATTCACCTCACTGTCTTCCTAGACCCACCAACTACGATACCAACATATGTTGCTGCTACCAACATAGAGCAGCTGCTGTAGAAGATAAATCCACAGCTGCCTAATCCGGCCCTCCAGTCCTGTCCCTGGAGGACCTGGTATCCACGATCTTAGTTCAAACACGAACTCACTGACATGTTTTCATAAATAGGGATTTTATTCTGTTGAATAGAAATAACACAACAAAGTCTACTGAAGACCCCCAAACTCGGGAGACCCTTACTCAAGTCTCGGGAAATCACGGCCACCCAGGACACCTCAGACACCGTACCTGGATGCAATCAGACAAAGCCAGTCAGTCTGAGAAGGGTTTTTAAAGGGGGAAACCACAAACCTGGAGAGTGAGGAGGGGGTGAAAGGTTGCTAAGGAAATATAACATCACTTGCTCAACTATTTCTCAGTTGGTGCCCGGTCACTTGCCCAACTATTTCTCAGTCTCACCTAGATGACTTGACCACTCTTTGTGGTCAGGAATGTGTCTTCCTGCTTTGGGCCTTCCCCACCCACAGGTGGGCTCTCTTCCCTGAGGTCTGAGGAATGTTAATCCAGCAAGTGTCCTCTGACTCAGGGATAATGTGCTCCTCCTAGAATGTATCCCGGGGCAGTGAAGACCTGAAATCTTACATTCAGTTCCGCTTCCTTTGACATATCACATGTGGAAACTGATTCAAGCAAAAGGATTTGGAGCGCAAGCTGTAGATTCACACCCATAATTTCAGCACTCAGGAGACAGATGGGAGGACTAAGTTCTGAGACAACCTGGGCTATATGATAAATTTCAGGCAAGCCTGGGCTACCAGAAAGGTCCTGTCTCAAAAACAAGTTTAAAAAAAAATATATGAATGTGAGAATCTAAGTGATGCAATTGAGCTTAACCGGCTGGGTTCACAAAAGACTGTTTCCAGGAGTGAGAATGTTGTACCTATGAGACAGCTCTATAAATTCCCCAAAAGTAGACCCATATTGGAAATCAATCATAGAAGTCAATCATGCAGAGTTAACAACAATGCCAGGTTAGGAATCAATCTGATTCAATTAGAAACCCAATACATTTCTAAATTTTAAGGCATTACAGAATGATTAAGGCTTAAAGAAGGTATGATGGCAAGCAGGAACTATTTAGAGTGGAAAACTTGTGAGAATTCAAGGAAGCATGCAGCTGAAGCAGCTTTGTGTGAAGTGTGTAATTACAATGTTTCACATTAGAAAAACACAGAGTTGAAAGTCTCAGCCATTGTAGAACTGCTGAAGACAGAAGTAGTCAAAATGAACACGTGCATTAGGCAGGAAACAGAGAGCGCACACTACAGAAATTGTAATAAAAGTGGTTGCTGTGAGCCACTCTATCCTCAGGAAGCAGAAAACTCAGGGTGAGTGACATGACAGGATCATTGTGGTCCTGTTGGATAAACAGAAGCAGACTTGGTCCAGTGGGCATTAGAAGAGTAAGGACATGAAGTGGCTTGCTGAGGTTAATCTGTGAGGAAGATGAGCTGGGTGCTCATCACAGATGAGCTGGAAGATGAGATGGCTGGGAGATGGTTCAGTGGGCAGATACTCGCTGCCAAGCTGACCTTCACACAATGCACTTTATAAATCAAATGTGATAGAAATGAATTAACAGAAGCCAGAAATACAATACTAATTATTAAAAGTAAAATGCACAACCAAATAAAACTTAAAGTTGAAAAAGTGAGAAGGGGAGAGGGCTCAGTAATGAATAGCACAGGCGACTCTGGCAGAAGGTCTGCGCTCAGTCCAGCACTCACTGACAACGCACAACCATCCTTAACTCCAGTTTCAAGGGATCTGACACTCCCTGCTTTTGGCTTCTACAAACACCAAGAATGCATGTGGTACGTAAACATGTATACCATCAAATACTCATGTGTAATAAATAAATAAATAAGTAAATCTAAAAAAGTATTCTTTCAGTAGTAAACACACAGATGAAAACACCACTGAGCTCATGTAATTTTACAGGTAAAAATTTCCAAGAGGCACAGGCTGTAAAGATCTTGGTGGTTTCTGGTTTCTGGAATGAGGGGCCAAAGGGAATGACTTTTTAAAAATTAAACTGAGCATGGTAGCATACTGTAACCTCAGCGCTTGGCAAAACAAGGAAGAAAGATCTATCCAGCCATATGCTGCTGCAAAGCAATTTCAAGGCCATGAAACCCTGCTTGAGAAACGAACTAAAAATTTATTGCTACATTACTCTCTCTGAAGGCCACGTGTGAGCATGCCCAGCTCCTGGCTTCCCTATCAACCCTGGGCATGTTGACAGAGCTCAGTCTCCAGGAGTCAGAATGCACTGATTAGATCTTGGCCCCACCACTCAGTATATAAGCCATCCATTAATTTTAAAAAAATGTACTTCTCAACATTTTTGTGAATATTAAATGAGATAATCTACATAAAATTCTTGAGATAAAATGAACTTAATAAAAGCATCTCCTGCCATCACCAGTGTTACATGCTGTGAGTTTTGGCAACTCGATGGGTGGAACTTTATCTCTATTTAAATTATCTGCACTGATGGTGGGTTCTAAACTATTTTATAATGGCCTTTTCCAGAGCATACTGTACATTTCTAATTTCTCTGCCTGTCTTTTTTTTTTTCTTTTTTGTTTTTGTTTTTGGTTTTGGTTTTTCGAGACAGGGTTTTTCTGTGTAGCCCTGGCTGTCCTGGAACTCACTCTGTAGACCAGGCTGGCCTCGAACTCAGAAATCTGCTTGCCTCTGCCTCTGAAGTGCTGGGATCAAAGGCGTGTGCCACCACTGCCCGGCGTCTTTTTTTTTTTTTTTTTTTCATATGATGATATTTTAAAATATTTTTATTGTCTTTAAGAATTTCAGACAATGTGTTTTGATCATATGTACTCCTCTCCCAACTCCTCTTGGAAATTTATTTTATTAATTTTTGAGAATTTTGTACATATAATGTGTTTTAATCAGACTCACCCTCTCGCTCTGCCCCCAACTTCTCCTAGTTCTACTCTATCTCATCCCTCCCTCTCTGTGTTGAATAACTGACTGAGTCCATGTTTAAGTTCATGTGCCTCACATAAACTCATAGATGTGAGCAGACACTGGAGCCAAGTCACCCACCAAGGGTCATGTCCTTAAAGGATACAGACTCTTCGTCATTGAGAGACATCCGCTAACCATCTGCATCACCTTGGCTAGAGGTGGGTCTGTCCATTTTTCTAATGAGTGGTTTGATTTTACTTTTTAATCTTCATTGGGGAAACTGTGTCTTATATATGACCAGTTTTCTCTCACGTCATTATCTTTCTCTTCTGTTCATAATAAACATATCTTCAGGATAACTGTTTCTCATTTTGGGTAGTTGGCTATGTCTAGCTTTTTCTTGTATCCACTGGATGCTTGTTTCTCCTGGGGTTCTGTGACTGTAGACACACTCTAACACACTGTCATGTTTGCTCTTAAGGTTTGGACATGTGTTTAAGCCACACATGTGTGATGTGAAGGAAGGCTCTAGTTTTGTTTCTTCCAGGTCAGAATTCAATTGTACTGGGAGGTTTAAAGTTCATCCATTTCTTATTGGATTAAAAATTTCAAAAGTGATAAGGGGCTGGAGATTTAGTTAACTGATAGATGCCTGCCTAGCATGCCTACAGCCAAAAGTTTGATCATACTGAAGAAAAAAAGTGGGGGGGAATGTGGGGGTTTCCCAGCATTAAACGATATATTTGGTGTGAAATCATAAAACAAAATAACATAGTTAGCCAGTAGAGGAAAGACACCTAGAACAATAGGAGGTCCATCTAAGAGTTAATTATGACAACAGGCCATTGTTTTCATTAAGTTCTTAAATGATTCCATGTCCCAGAAGAAAATGTTGTAACTCTTAGGCTTACATAAGCATTATGGGTTCTCTGATTTTTCTAGAGAACAAATCTGTCTTTTCCCTCCCTGTCATTGCAGAAATCTTGAGAAAAGGTTTTCTGGTCAGTAATAAAAAGCAGACCAATGTCAGATCTATCCGATCAACATGCAGCCCTGCCTGATCTCGCTCTCTCTCTTTCTCTCCTGTCCTACGAGTTTTATAAATCAAAGTCATTTGTGATGTGATGTTGCTTCCAGCTGCCTATGAATGCTATTAATAATTCTGTAAAACGAAGAAACACTACCAAACGTCATTTCTGAGAAAAATGCTGGCATCTTTTTCTTGTTTCCTAGCAAGTCAAGTTTATACATGTCTCTTCCCTAAGTTAATATGTTCAAAAGCTTGCAAGCAACTTGATTAATATTTACTGATGTCATTAATAGTCTGAGGTTTGAGTTTTGGCATTTTTCTGCCTTTGTCTCTAACTTTCCATCTCAGCTTTTTTTTTTTTTCTTCAGAGAAAATGAACACTGTGCTTCATGTAGATTTGATTTCCACACTAAAGTAAAGGTCACATGATGTCACCCCTCCTCCTCAGAAAGCCACAGCTTGAACTGATTTTTAATGATTTTTCTCTACTTTTTGCCTCTGAGAATTCATTAAAAAGAAAAACAAACTCAAAAGTAGAATCCTAGGACCGTATTTTTATTTCTTTTTGCTGTACCCCCAAACCCAAAATGAAGCAGCTTACGGATCTGCTGGGTCTAAATCTGAGGGATCATGAGCCATCAGAGAGGATAAGGCATGGCTGCAGCAGGCTCTATGGGTGTAGGAGTGTGCTTCTGGGTGGGCTCTCACCCCCTAGCATTCTGGCTGAGCAGGAAGCAGAGAGAGCACAGGAAATGTGACTGGGCTATAAAACCCCAAGGCCCAGCTCCCAGTGACACACTTCCTCTGGAGAGGTTCCATTGTCTAAGGTTCCACAACCTTTCATGCAGCTGGGGACTAGTGTTTGGACACACAAGCCAAATCCATGCCACATCACCTGCCATCTTAGCTTAAGAAGAAGTGAAGGTTGGGAATGAGTGTGTGTTCCTGGTGCAGGAGGACCAGCCTCCAGGTACCCTCGGTCACTGACCAGAGATGCAGACAAATCTGGAGTCAAGCAGAATGCAGCTTGTTGGAGGACCTACTCATGGAAGTGTGGTGGTGTGTACCCAGATGAGCATATTTGTGGGTTAGGACAAAAGTGGGGTCATCCAGCCTGGGATATAGCTGAATTAGGATGATATTAAAAGTTAGATGCATCCATAGAACTGAGGTCCAGCAGTGAAGACCCACATATACTCTAACCATTTGATCTGTTTATCATGTTAGGATAGTGTGCAAGGATAAAAGAAACCAGGGCTACTCAGGGATATCACAATAGTCATGGTTTTTGATGCATGTGAACACATCAGTCCATACAATCTCCACTCCTTAGCTGGCCCTTACAGTGTCACAGCTTCCTCCTCCTCGAACCTACCTTCAGCCTGCCAGGGTTGAGTACCGTGTAGGCAGGAAGACCGTTTGCCCAGCGTGTACCCATAATCCACAGCAGCAGTCAAGGCAAGTGCTCAAAACCAGACAAGCCATGCAAATAATTACTACTAACTTTTATCCTGAGCCCCAAGAACAAACCCAATGGCTCAGCCACCTCCTGTAGGAGGGAGATCAAGGAGGCACAAGCTTGTGTTTTCCAGCAGTGCAGTCTCCAGGGACAATAGGGAAAATAACAAGAGTGATGCTGTGGGAAGGAAAACGAATGCAGGTCGGGGCAAATGTGTGTCACCCAAGGGTACAGTTCTGGAGGCATCGGCTCTGCTGGAGGACACAGTGGCAGTGCCGGGGGCTGGCATAGTGGAACAACCATCCATGCTGGCTGGTATGATGGAGTCAGTTGTAGTTGGACTGTAAAAATGTCCCCCTACAGACTTGCATGTTTGAGCATGTGACCTGCAGCTGGTGGCACTGTTTGGGGAAGTTGTGGAACCTTTGAGATGTGGCCTAACTATCAGGAGTGGGTTAACTGAGGGCATATTTGAAAGGGTCATCTGGCTCTGGCCCTATTTCTGCTTTCTGATTCTTCAGACTGTAACTAGCAGTTATATATGATGGCCCCACCACTCTGGACACCCCAGCCGTCATGCCTTCCTGGCAGTGATGGTTTGTATTTCCTCAACCATGAGCCAGAACAAGCCCTTCCTCCCTTAAATCGTTTCTGTCAGCTTTTCTCTCATCAGAAGTGTAACCAATACACAGACATTTCAGGTGCGGGGCCACACCCTATTGTGCTTGTGACCTCCTGAAACAGTATCATCATCACCAGTTAGCGCGATGCCTCCTAACAATGCAGCCAGGTGGTTGTGGGAAACATCGATTGCCTTTGCTGCTAAGTGAAGCAAGCCTGATTTTGTCTAGTTTCAAAAGATTTCTAATGCTGGCATTCAGACAAGCATGCCCAGAGCCAAGGAAAAATATGACATTTTTCAGTACTGGGTTAATGGTACACACTGCATAGTCAGGAGGCATGACCTTATTTAGCTTCCTGTGGTCCATCCTCCATCCATGTATTCTGTCCATCATGTGGAATGCACGTGTACCGGTCCATCCTGTGTGAAGTCAAATGGTCCTCTGAAGGGGGTGGGGGAATGAAGATGATTATAGGAAAGATAGAAACAAGATGTAAGAGACCGATATGGGAGGGCTGCAGGTCATTGCCACACCAGCAGAGAGTGTTTCTCACAGCCTTTTATACTACAGTACTGTGTGAGGCAAAGCCACAAGCTAACAGAAACAATTTGCTAAAATACACACAAAAGACCAAAACCCGCCCCGTTTCCCTATCCCTTTCATCAAGGTCAATAGAATCTCCAGCCCTCGCCTTGAGCCTCAGGAGTGCCTCCTCTTATCCTTCCAGGCCTCAGCAGGCCGGGACATCTGCCAACAGATCCTGACCTGCCTTGACTCTGCCTGGCAAGCAGACTTTTCTTTCTTTCTTTTCCCTCTGCTTCAGAGAAGCAGCAAACAGCCCCCGACATGTATGAA